>NW_015505389.1:647833-650966 GCF_001515645.1 Sinocyclocheilus grahami | reverse complement strand
AATGGCTCTCCATCATCGGTGGGCTCAGGCTTATGCTCTGTACCGCTGGGAGATGGTGGGCTGGGCTCAAGGTCCTGAGTGGGGCTGGTGTTGTTGTCCGCGATGTCCACGGTCAGCTGGGACTTGTAGGACACCAGCACCCACTCAATGAAGGTGGCAAGGCTCTCTCGAGGACCATCCCCAGACAACTGCGCTCGTGTGGTGGCGTTTAGTCCAACTTGATAGAAGGTACAGAGGCAGTTGTCCGGGTAGTGCGTGAGGTGGGCCAGGGACAGAAAGTCGTTTGTGTGGTCCTCAAGAGAGCAGGAGGATTTCGAATGCGGGGTAATCCATAATAAAAAATAAAAACCGGAAAAATGACACTATACTTGCTTTGGGTCGGTTATTCTGTCACGGTGTGTGGAGGCAGGCAGGATGATGAGGAGGACGACAATGATTCCAATAAAGATATTTTAATGTAGACACAACAAGGCAGCTTGATGAAGAACGCGCGCACGCACACACACACACACACACACACACACACACACACACACACACACACACACACACACACGGGGTAACATTCACAATAACCGACAATACTAGAATACAAGAGACAGGAACTTATTGGGCAGATAACGAGGGGCAGACAGGTGAGCACACTGAGGATAATTAACTAATGATTGAACAGGCTAAACCAACAAAAGGGAAAGAAACCACAATAAACAGTTCACAGGGGCGTTACATTAATAGAGTTAATTGTTTGTTTGATTACATATTTAATTGATTTGTCTGTACATTTCTAACCTATGTACATTAACTGACAGTGACCACTGATAAGCTACTACTAAATGTATTGTAAAAACGTAATTTTCTGTAAAGTTGCTTTGCAACGATTTGTATTGTGAAAAGCGCTATACAAATAAACTTGAATTGAATTGTTATGCATTTGCTTTGGTGTTAGTGGTTGCTTTGCTGGTAAGAGTGGTTGCTAAGGTATTGTTGGAAACTGCTAGTGTTCAAACTACACCCTCTGTTGAATCATTTATGTATGTAGCGTAAATTACATAATATGAGTTAAATATGTCAGGTTAGGAGTTTGTTCAAATACTGAGAACACATTACACTTGTTATTATTACTATCATATTTTATTTTAACTTATGTTTATAAACATGATATAACAATAGTAAACTCATAGATCAGTAGATCATGTTTTATGTATAATGAGAATGTGTAACAGACTGTATAGCGGTGCAACAATAACTTGTTCTATGACAGTGTTCAAAGCATCACAAAGCTAATTTCTATCCAGTCTTATTGCTATAATGTCATTTTTGCTGTACTTAGCAGTGCTCACAAGGGCTTGTTGTATGATATGTTACATAAATATTTTGTAGGTGTGTGTGTGCGTGTGTGTGTGTGTGTGTGTGTGTGTGTGCTTTTGTCCTGAACTCTTAAACTACCCCAGGACTATCTGCTATGCAAACAAACAGCAGTTGCACGGGACACAGCAATGCAGGCGCTCTCTGATTGGATAACAACTTACATAATCAGGCTGCCACGGCGACGGCCCTGAGGAGCGAGGGGGAGGGTCCAACAGCACATGCACATACACACTCACACTAACCCATTCGCATGCACGTATACATGTTTGCTCTCCAAAATTCCAGTAAGTCAAGAATATTTGCAGACTGGTCAAACGGCTCTCAGGCGAGTTGTAATCACATACGGCATGTAAATGTTGTGCATATTACTTTTCTGTTGGATCCAGTCATTTTCATTTTCATGTGACACTGATAATGCTGTTAAACGTGTTTGTAATTATGCCAAATCTGTCACCAAACATTCAGAAGACAGCATATATTGAAGATTTCAAAATAATAAGGGCCCTCTGGATCTCACATACTGAAACCTTGTGAATGCATCATCACAATGGCACATCATGACACATCTCACACTAATTACTTGTTAATAATGTACATCAACAACATACTCTCAGACTGTCACATGATAAAAGAGGATTTGCAGCAGAATATTAGCCAAGAAAAACTGTAAGTCAAATGATCTTAATTATATCTCAAATGAGTTTCACTTCTCGAAATGTTGGCCAAGATACAACAAGAACTCAAACATCTCTTATCAAGAGCAAGTAATATGAGCTATTTAGCTCTATATTCATATTGTGTGTCAAAAATGGACTGAGAATGTGTCCTTTACTTCTTTTGAGATTAGAAAGTACAATAAAATGTTCTACTGGCTGTGAGTCAAGTGCAGTGTTAAGGCTGAAAGCGTTGATGTAACTCAAGCTTGTCTTTGTCCTTCATTTAATCCAAGGCCTCTGTCCCTCTTCAACCCCACCCGACTCTTCTCCATTCCTTGTCCATTGTTTCTTGAAGCATTCTGTGGATGAGTCTTGTTTCCTGTTTGAGGAGGGAGGAGTTGAACTCCGACAGCAGTGGCAGGTGGCTTCATGCTGCTTTTGTGCTCAAGTTATTTTCACAGAATAAGTCTATAGTGCATGAAGTTATTCCCACATAACATCCAGAAACAGAACAAAAATAAAGTTTTACCAGTATGAACAATGCACTCTTTCCCACAGTTCTCTCTTAAGACTCTCTAAAGTGAACTATATAATCCTCCCTCAACTTCCAGCACAACTGATCTCAGAACAGTTAAGCCAGAGGTTGTCAGTCTTGTAGTTGCAGCTTCTCTTATGATTGAAATATTATGCAAAATGTACAACATAGATTGTACTTTATTTTTTTTTATTTACCTATAAATACAAATACTAGTGTCAGTAAAGCACTAAGAACTTTTATTCCTTTTCACACAAATTATGATAACAAGGGAAGATTATTGATTATTTAAAGACTTGTTTAATGCAATTATGTCCTCAGAACATTTTAAAGGGGTCATATGATGCTTTTTTAAAGATCATTATTTTGTGTATTTGGTGTAACAGAATATGTTGACATGCTTTAATGTTCAAAAAACACATTATTTTTCAAATACTGTACATTATTGTAGGTTCAAACGCTTAGTTTTTATCAAAGTCCCTCCTTCCGACAAGCGCAGTCTGCTGTGATTGGCCAGCTGACCCAGTGCATTGTGATTGGCCGAACACCGCAAGCACTCGTCGGAAATGTAACG
>NW_015505389.1:641677-646971 GCF_001515645.1 Sinocyclocheilus grahami | reverse complement strand
CACACACACACACACACACGATGCACAAACCTCTGCATTTGAACAGTCAATAGCAAATACTTGAACTAATAACAAAACAGTAGCTGATTCAGAAGCATCAGATTGTCATAGCAAAGTCAGAATTACCTCCTCTCCTAGGTTCACGAAACGGTCGTCCATAAAATGCATTGTTGTTCTGTTGTAAGTAATCTTAAAGATTCCTAAATGCATCTACTTTCGGAAGGCCAAATAAAGTGCTTTTGCTTTCTCCTAGAAACACACAGCGTCTCCCTGACATGCTGCTTCAACACTAACTGCGGTCACTGAAACCACGCCTTCTTTCTTTGCGTGCACATTTGGGTGGCATTATGCAAATATTCCCACATAGTGAAGTAGATATGTGGGGGCGTGTTGGAACGAGCCGTTTTAGGGGGGCGTGGCAGAGTCTTAACTTTGATAAAGAATATCTCTTTGGTTTTGAGACTTTAGTCTTTGCAACTTCAGGGATCTTATCTATGCACAATCAGCTTGTTAACACTCCAAAGAGAAAGGAACATTTGAAATCGCATCACATGACCCCTTTAAACCACAGTGCATGATTTGTAAACTAATACATTTTGAGGTTTGCATCAAATAACCAGCTCAATATGTATAACTTTTCTGATGTAGTAAACTTGCTCAGTCCCCCACCCGGTACAGAATTTGAAAGCATTGTTAAATAATGGGTATCCTGTGAAAAACAAGTCATGACACTTGATAAAAGAGCTCATATACATGTAGAAGCAAGTTAAAATGGCATGGGTTGCTTTAGCAAATGCGTTTTTATCGTACGTTTGCTTTTGTTAACACTATCGGTTAGCTTTAGTGTAGATTACACATTATTTTCAAAGGCAGTAGAGCATTAACCTTTTAGTGCCACTGACCAGACATTTCATTTCCGAACTGCTGTGATACGTACAACAACCAATGTAATAACACCTTGCCACATTCATATTGATCTGTTTTGGATAAAATGTAACACCTTTTACACACTTTTAGTCCCACGCGCTGGACAATTCAATTTGGAAGTGTCGCAAAGAAGCAACATGATATAATTTTGCAGAATAGTTGCCACTGGTACATTTATCCAATGAGCCTGTGTTGGAAATGTAGGCAACAACCTGCATATCCTAAGGTGAATAAGCACTGAAAATACGCTGAAATGGCATGGCAGCATGATTATTACTCATCGTTAATTTTGTATGTGCAAACACAGCCAATCCGATCTCATGGCAAAACATAACTCTTTCACAAATTGCCGATGTAGTGTTAATTTGTATGATTTGATTCATATGAAAACAAATAATTCATAAAAACGTAAGCCTGAAACTCCACCCCTAAACTTAACACTTAGTGGGGGGCGTGAGCACACTGTGTGAAAACATACAAATGAGATAACACAAATTCATATGAATTGGCTACTAATTCGCCAAAATGTAAAGTCATTACAAAGTGTAATGAGAGGGTGTTGGCTCCTTTTCTATCTAAATAAATAATAAATATAATCATATCCAACTAATATATCAATATTTCCATCTAATAAACAATCTGTAATTTATTTTCCAAAACAGTTTATGTGTGTCTTTTTGTACTTGTAAAATTCTGAATCATTAGCTTAGCAACATGCTAATATCAGACTCTACTGGAATCAGTCGTGAGTTGCGTCTCCTGTACCTGTTACATGAGGAGTGAGGATTTGTGTGGCCCTGAGGCATAATAAATCAGTCATTTAAGAGTTACCATGTCAGTTAGGATGTTGCATTAAAAAAGCAGCTGCCAATGTAGAGAGTCACAAGGAAGCACACTAGGTTTTGAAACAAAGCTTTAGTGTCCTCTTCTCATTTCATCCTCTGTTCATTCTATTCACTCTGGCTGTTTGCCATCTATCTCTCTCACACTCTCATGATATGAGCAGCACATCACTGCGACTCGTTCTTATTAGACTTTGGAAATGCCAGAGCTGATTTTCTTTGGAAAGCCAGTTGTTGGCCACCCACACAAAGTCAGCTTTTCATGGGAGACAAACTAATCTGAGACTGGAGGAGGCTCAGGATGATTTCCGTTTTTCTTACTCTGAATTCAAAGGAATCGCTCATCCAGAAATGAACCTTTGGTCATCATACTCACCTTCATGTTGTTCTCATGCTGCAAGACTGTGCAAAACACTAGTATGTTTCAACAGCCATACGATGCAAACTCAAAATATTCTGCTAATCTGTGGCAGAAAGAATAGTAGCTGCGTTTCCATTACAGATTTGCTCAAAACTTTTCCTCTCGCGATAAGTCATGGTGAGGGATGTTGGTAGGTTTATGTATATCACAGCCACTGCACTAGCCATTATTTTTAATCGAAGGAGATGTAGGCGTGTATCTTTAGCGAAGCAGCACAGAGTGCAAGGAAAGCACCTTGTACTTCAGAGAGACCATGTATGAGGTGTTTCTTGAAGGTTATAGTACATAAAAAAATTATCATGTGACTTTTACGTATGCCAGGTGACCTGCAAATGTGGATAAAAAAAACTGTTTCCATTGCAGAATTGCCTGAAAAAACACCTCATGTGAGTGTAAAAGCTTTTTTGCAATATATGGGAGTTTTTGCTAAATGTACGTGTTTCCATTGGGTGTGTTTCCAATTCGCAATTTGAGTTTGCGCAATTTGAAGGGAAATGTAAACGCAGCTAGTCATACAGTTTTGGAAAGGCATGATGGTGAATAAATCATTACAGCATGTTCTATTACTTCAAAACAAACAAACAAAAAAAAAACAGTGTGTTTTCATTCCATTGGCATAATCATGTCTTATCTTTGCCTCATTCAGATGACATGTTATTGTCATTCTAATTGACTTTAATATTCTCATCTCCAATCATATTCTTCTGTCAACAAAGCAAGGAATATATGCATAAGAAAACAATGGACTAAAAGTGAAAGGCCCTTCCCTGCGTCTTCTAGTACAAATCTGATTCGACTTGTTATCTGCAATACAATTGTAATGATTCACAACAGGGGAGGCACAGCAGTGAAATTCACCGTCCCTTAATTGGCAGTAATTATTTTGAGCTTCTCGAGGCTGAGAATAGCAAAGCCCAGCCAAGCAGCGTGGCTTGGGCAGGTCAGCGTGGCATATGTCACTGGGCGGCTCCCATCTGAGCTGGAGCTTTTGTCACGTATGATTAAAGCTGCGGGGGCTGCTAGTTAGCCGTGACATTTTTGTTTTTACAGATGACTTGACAGTGACTTTCCTATGAGTGAATTCTGAGTTAAATACAAGTTTAACCCAGATAAAAACAGGACAGAAACATGCTATAATCTAGAACAGAAACTACTTTAGACAAGCACATGTCGAATGCTACATTGGCCAAAGCATTGTAAACATGCAGTCCTACTGCACATAGTTAACTTGTAGGCCTGCAATAACCAAAAATACATTGTATGGGTCAAAATTATATATATGTGTATAATGTATATATATATATAAAAAGATCATGATCCATTAAGATATTTTGTAAATTTCCTACCATAAATATATCAAAACGTAATTTTTGATTAGTAATATGCATTGCTAAGAACTTGATTTGGACAACTTTAAAGGTGATTTTCTCAATATTTCGATTTTTTTTGCACCCTCAGATTCCAGATTTTCAAATAATTGTATCTCGGCTAAATATTGTCCTATCCTAAGAAATGTTTTCTGGTTCAGGGTTACATTTAGTATTTGTACGTGCAGGAGAAGTTCTCTTTCGAAAAAGTTCTGCCTAATTCACAACACATGCATACACACAATAATTTGTTCTTAACCTCGTTCTAATGTTAATGAATTTCAAGTATTCCAAATGATATTGCAATGTGAATTGCATAAAACATGCCTAAGGGCCTAAGTATTTCCATATAAGGGCTTTCCGCACAACTTTTCCTTTTTGCACGTCACAGGTCAAGCTATAGTAAGTAAAGCTTGTCTTACTCTTTCACTCTATTTGTTGAAACAAATATTTAAGGTTAAATATCTATGAGTAAAATGTCATCAACATGATTATAAAGTCACCCAGAGCGATTTTTGTGTATGTGCACTTTCAACTCTTCACTCTTCTTTTTTTTGAATGCATATTTTAGGCAGATTTCATATACAAATTCGTGTGTATACACGTTTAGTGAATGAGACCCATTTTCTTTGCAGTGTAAAGTTGCATTGTAAAGGAAAGCCTAATCACAATTCAGTATGCAAATGCATCTAAGAAGAATGACCAATGAGAATTGAGTAGCCTATGCAAGGATTACCATGACATCATCACTGCTGGTTGTGTTTTAAATGGTGAATATTTAATCAGTGTAACTGGTGATTTAAATCTTAAAGGTCTGTTTACAAATACAGATTAGATATCACACAAGACTGAAATGATCTATAAAAATAATCTGTATGTTTACAGGCTCAAGCTGAATGTATTGCAGTTTGATATTTACCGTTGGGAGTTTAGAGCAAATCGAAACAGTAATTTTTGAGGAAAATCAACACAGTGCTGCTGCTGCTTAAACACTGAAAAATACTGGAAAGCTGTTGAAATATTTCTCAGCATGAAAGCTCTTGGTTTATGTAATCCTAATTATGTTAATCATATAAGTGAGACATATCAAAGATGGTTCATTGATTTGTGAAATAATAGAAATGAGTAGGGATGAGTGTTTGTGTGTGTGTGTGTGTGTGTGTGTGTAAAGGTCAGCATTCAGTGTTATTCTCAAACTCCCTTTGAGCGTCGATCACCCCTCCCCCACCAACACACACACACACACACACACACACAGGGGTCTGTTTGACTGCAGTGTGCCACGCTGATGTTTATTTGTGGAATGTTTTCTGACACTTACACCGTTAAAGTCCTACTGCAAGAGTCTGTCAGACACCCAAAGAAAACACACACACACACTCACAGACACACACACACGCTCACACATACTGGTTTCCATGTTTGATGGGGACCAACTTTATAATCATCACATGTGGGGACCACCCATTCTAAAGGGTTAAGAGGTCTGAAAAAAATTAGGGACACTAACCATAGCTCTCTTAGCCTATACACAACTTCAGACACCTGCATTGATGAAGTAATGACTTGACCATGCTTAATGGGGACTTACACTCACAGACACACACACCACACACACACACACACACACACCACACACACATACACACTCACACACACACACACACACACACTCACACACACACACACACACACATACACACTCACACACACACACACACACACACCACACACACA
>NW_015505389.1:638264-641557 GCF_001515645.1 Sinocyclocheilus grahami | reverse complement strand
ACACACACACACAAACACACACACCACAGTCACACACACATACACAGACACACGCAAACACACACACACACACCACACACACACACACACACACCACGCACCACACACACACACACACACACACACACACACACACATTTTTGCAGATTATCATCCCTTTTGCTTTCATGAAATCTATGCCATTCCCATACAAAACACTATTATGCATTTCCATTTATACAAATTTAACTGGAATGAAAAAAAAAAGTAATCCTCCAGGAATGTGGTCACATGTTTATTTTTAGTTATATGCAATTTTTAGTTATGATAGTTAGATATGAATCTGATATGAATATCGTCATCTTATCATGTGTGTTTATTAATATAGGTTTAGTGAGGTTTATGTGTTGGCAAAAGTCACTAAATTCAAGACATATTCTTTGAAAACAAGTCTAATTATATTATGCAATTTTATATCTCAAAGCAAATTGATCTTGTTTCAGGAAAGTGATTTTTGTGTAGAGAAGATGAAATTATTTGCACTGTTCTCCACATGAATTCAGTAAAGCTCTATGTTCTTACACGTGTGTCAACAGCTGTCTCATGTGTGTCTATGTTTTATCCCTCCTAGACAGAGCAAACATTTACAGTTACTCTTTCATATCACCAGCAACACACTGATGGACTTTATATAAAACACTGCAGTCTTTGTGTTTCTATTGTTATTGTCATTTTCTCAGACTCATTCTTCTGTAAAACTCAAAAGTAGAATTTCTGCAGAAATCAAACAAGAGTTTTTACAAAAAAAAAAAACATTCTTACAGAAATAAAGAAAAATAGAATCACAAATCATCAAATTTAGCAACAAAACAAAAGTAAAAAAACAAAACAATTACTGGATAAATTGCTATTGGGGGAAAAAAACATATACTTGTTTTGTGTGTGTGCGTGTGTGTGCGTGCGTGTGTGTGTGGTGGGGGGCTGGGGGGAGAAGATCCCTTCTGTTCGGATCTGGCCACAAGACCTCGTCAACATCACAGGCGATGTCCTCGCGGGCTAGGCATCGGGGAAAATGTCGCCTTCTGTGCCGAATCCACCCTTGGATTGATCCCACCTCAATGTCTCTGCATGCCTCTTCCATTGCTTGCAGAAGAGTCATGCGGGCATGTGGTTGCGATCATATACTTTCCACCGCCACGCTGAAAAGAATTCCTCGATTGCATTTAGAAAGGGGCTGTAAGGGGGCAGGTTTAAAAGTGTGAAATGGTTATGGTTGTTGAACCAATCTCGGACCAGAGCAGCCCGGTGGAAACTAACATTATCCCAGATGACAACAAACCTGGGCTACTGTGGTCTGTCCTGCACAACTGCATGTAGTGCATCTAGAAATGCAATGATCTGTCCTGTATTGTAGGGACCTAGAGGGGCATGGTGATGCAGGACTCCTTGGACACTAATTGCAGCACACAAGGTGATATTTCCCCCACACTGCCCAGGGACATTTACAACAGCCCTTTGTCCAACTACGTTACGGCCCCGAGGCCTGGTTTTGGCCAGATTGAAGCCTGCCTCATCCACGTAGATGAACTCATGTGGCAGTTCGGCGGCATCAAACTCCAGAACGGTCTGTAACAGAAAATATTGAATAGTGTTACTGAAAACACATACAGTAACTACAATGTCTATATTTTCACACAAGTAGGGGCTGGGTTGGGTCAGTATAGACAAAAACTACAAGCTACAGGCAGGGCAGGTGGCAGCATAAACCCTCATTCCCACATCACAATATATAGTATGTAAAGTAAACACATACCTGCACATTAGGGTGACCATACGTGCCATTTTCCCAGGACGCGTCCTGGCCAGGATTTCTATATTGCCTAAAATATCTAGGTTTTGGCTTTGTTTGCGTGTGCAGACCGATCGGTGTATGACATCAAAATACCATACAGACGGTTCCTTATGCTTACAAAATGCTCTCGAGGTATTTTGATGTCATACACCGATCGGTCTGCACACGCAAACAAAGCCAAAACCTAGATATTTTAGGCAATATAGAAATCCTGGCCAGGATGCGTCCTGGGAAAATGGCACGTAGACTTTTATGTCACTTCCTGTCTCCCGTGGTGTTTGTAGTCAGTTTGTTAATTGGTTCCCCTTGATTAGTATCCCCAGGTGCGTCTTATCTTGTTATGTTTGTTAGCCCCGTGTGTGTGTATATATATAGCCTTGGTTTTTCTTTAGTTCCTTGTGATTTGTTAAATGTAATGGTTGTCTGTTTGCCAGTCATTCTGTTTTTTGTTCCCTTTGGTTTTTGCCTTATTGTTTGTTCTAGATTTTCCATTAAATACCTGCACATACGTAGATCCTTGCCTCTGCCTATTTTTCCCAGCTTCTCCACAACGTTACAATTTTTCACTTGCATGTCTCTTTGACTAGTGCAGTAAAATACTTAAGTACTGTTACAGTTTTTGCCTATTGCTTACACACGTTTTGCTAAATTTGGCTCATTGTGTCAAAACTCTACACACAAGCAAATAAGACACAAAACTGGGAAATAAACCATTCACATCTATGTCGAATTGAAACGCTGCTATCAAAACCTAACAATCATTTGTCAAAATGTCACTCTGATGACAAAATGATACCCACTTGCATCATATGAATACACTTTCAGATTAGCAGCAACACACTAGTCTACTTTATATATATATAAAAAAAACTGCAGTCTTTTGTTTTCAATGTTTTTATTCAGTTCCACAGATGGCATGTTTTCACAACCCCCAAAAATGAAATACTGATTTCAAAATCATTACAGTAGTATATTTTACAGTACAGTAAATTCATTTAAATAAAAAATAAAACAAACAATACACTACTGTAAACACAGAAAAACACAATTGTGCGCAAGTGGGCTTATGGATCCTGCCGTCTGTTGGGGTCTGGCCACAGGATCTCATCAACATCACAAGCAATGTCTTCTCTCGCTAAGCATCGGGGAAAATATCCCATTGTGTCTCGAATCCATCCCTGGATAGACCTCACCTCAATGTCTCCGCAGGCCTGTTCCATTACCTGCAGAAGAGGCATACGGGCATGTGGTTGGCGGTCGTATACGCGCCATCTCCAAGCGGAAAAAAATTCCTCTATAGGATTTAGAAATGGCGAGTAAGGGGGCAAGTACAGAACTTCAAAGTGATCATGGTTGGTGAACCAGTTCTGGACCAGAGCAGCCCGATGGAAACTAACATTATCCCAGACAACAACAAACCTGGGCTGCTCTGGTCCATCCTGTCCAACTGCATCATGAAGTG
>NW_015505389.1:637659-637947 GCF_001515645.1 Sinocyclocheilus grahami | reverse complement strand
CCCATTCTTTATTGTAAATGTAAAGGACTGAAACACTTACCTGTACATATTCATGTTGAAGTTCCTTGACCCTGACACTGTTCCTCTCAAATGGGACACTGTACAATTGCTTCATGGTCATGTTGTGCTTTACCAAGAGGCGTCTGATAGTTGTAATGCTTACTCGATTTACGTTGTTGAATACTTGCCTATCTGCAAGTATTTGTTGCTGTAGCTGGTGGAGACGGATTGCATTGTTTGCTCTGACTAGGTTCACTATGGCAAGTTCCTGCTGTTGGGTGAACAGGC
>NW_015505389.1:633842-637358 GCF_001515645.1 Sinocyclocheilus grahami | reverse complement strand
TTTTTTACAGTACTGTGTATACTGAACTTTACTGTATTTACCATACACAGTACTGAAACATCTCAACATGTTATCACGGTATGTTTAAAAAAACTACCACTTTTGTTGGAAAAGGAGCATTAGCCACCCTGGAATACAATACATGTGATACAGTAACGTGATATAGTACAGTACTGTAAATACTCTAGATACAGTCTGAGTAGAGTAGAGAGTTGAAGACATACCTGTTTTCCAGTCGGAATGTCCTTATTATGGATGAAACTGTGAAACGGCTTAGATTAGGATGGACTCTCTGCCCAGCTTCCCTTATAGTCAGGCCATGGTTTATGACATGGTCCACCAAAGTTGCCCTTATGTCATCCGAAATAATGGTCCTTGCGTGGCCTCTTCGACCACGTCCTCCTCTCGCTCTCCGTCTTCCTCTTCCTCTGCCTCTAGCTCTCCCTGCTTGCAAAGTTCTCAAAATGGCTTAACTGAGACCTTTTTGTAGCTGGCTGATTGGTGTTCAGTTTTGTAAGTAAGTGTTTTCAGGTGTGTGTCAACGTCTTTTCAATTAACCAATGTGTGTTGTATTTTGAATAGATGTGTTTTCCCAATGGTACTCTGAGATTTCATTTTTGAACTAAGTGTCTTATGTATGAAATAGTGTGTAGTGTCTAGGAGCAAGTGTGTTGCAGAATTGCAGCTAAAGTGCAAAGCAGCACTTTTGTTTAAAGTATGGTTACACTGTGTTTAAGGTATAGTAACAAAAGCTTCAAGTTTTGTTACTTTGGTCTAAGCATGTGTCTATAGTGTTCAAGCAACGGGCAAAAACTGTAAAATCAGATACTCTTAAGACTTTTACTCAAGTTGTTTTGGAATTAGTTACTTGTAACGTGTAGTGGAGTAATTTTCACCGTAAGGTATCTGTACTTTTACTCAAGTATGGTTTTTAGGTACTCTTTACACCTCTGACACATACAGTAGGTACAGTCTGGAGTAGAAACTTGAAGATATACCTGTTCTCCAGTCGGAATGTCCTTATTATCAATGCTACTGTGTAGCGACTGAGGTTAGGGTGGACTCTTTGCCCAGCCTCCCTCATGGACAGGCCATGATTTATCACATGGTTCACCAGAGTAGCCCTGATGTCATCTGACACACGTCTCCGCACTGGTCCTCATCTTTGTCCTCGTCCTCTTCCACGTCCGACTCCTCTCTCTCTTTGTCCTCCTCTTACTCTGACTCTCATTGCCTCCATGCTTGCAAAGTTCTCAAAATGGCATACCTGAGGCCTATTTGTAGTGCTAAGGCTCAGACCGATTGGTGTTCTGTTTTCTGTGCAAGTGTTTTCAGGTGTGTATGTAAGTGCCTACAATTGCCAGATGAGTTTTGCATTTTGAACAGAGTGTTTTGCCAATGATAACAGGTGATTTCGTTTTTGAACAAGGTGTCTAATGTAAGAAAACGTGTGTAGTGTTTCGCAATAAGTGTGTTACAGAATTGCAAACAAAGTGCAAAGTTGACTATGTGTTTGTAATGTGGGGTTTGGGTTTTGTTTCATGTTCATGTTTTCATGTCTTTTATTTTGGAGTTTCTTCATGGTCCCTGTTTGTGTCATGCTTCCCTTGCCTCATGTCTCTCTGCCTGGTGTATGTGTCATGCTCTCATTTGGTTATTGTCTAGTCATGTGATTCCCTTGTCTGTCATGTTCTGATTGGTTGTCCTACTCATGTGTCTTGTTTCCCATAGATTTGTTCTTGTCATGTGACCCTCTTGTTTGCTATAAGTAGCCTTCATGTTCCCATTGTGCCTTTTTCGTGTATTGATGTTGTAACCTGCTGTTGGTGAGTCTTGTCTGTTCATGCCAAGTCTTGTCTGTTCATGCCTAGTCAAGTCAAGTCAGGTCAAGTCAGGTCAAGTCAAGTCAAGTCAAGTCAAGTCAAGTCAAGTCAAGTCAAGTCAAGTCAAGTCAAGTCAAGTCAAGTCAAGTCAAGTCAAGTCAAGTCAAGTCAAGTCAAGTCAAGTCAAGTCAAGTCAAGTCAAGTCAAGTCAAGTCAAGTCAAGTCAAGTCAAGTCAAGTCAAGTCAAGCTCCATTGAGTCAGGACTTTTGTGGACTTTGTCACCAAGTGGATTTTAATGAGACATTCGTTAAGGACATTTTCCGCTATTCCGCTATGAAAAATGTATCTAGTTTAATGCCACGCAATACTCCTCACTGGACTCTTGAAAAATACATTGACTTTGCCTTGTTGCTGGCTGATTCACCCTTCACTGTGGGTGTTAAGCATGTGTCTATAGTGTTCAAGCAACGGGCAAAAACTGTAAAATCAGATACTCTTAAGACTTTTACTCAAGTTGTTTTGGAATTAGTTACTTGTAACGTGTAGTGGAGTAATTTTCACCGTAAGGTATCTGTACTTTTACTCAAGTATGGTTTTTAGGTACTCTTTACACCTCTGACACATACAGTAGGTACAGTCTGGAGTAGAAACTTGAAGATATACCTGTTCTCCAGTCGGAATGTCCTTATTATCAATGCTACTGTGTAGCGACTGAGGTTAGGGTGGACTCTTTGCCCAGCCTCCCTCATGGACAGGCCATGATTTATCACATGGTTCACCAGAGTAGCCCTGATGTCATCTGACACACGTCTCCGCACTGGTCCTCATCTTTGTCCTCGTCCTCTTCCACGTCCGACTCCTCTCTCTCTTTGTCCTCCTCTTACTCTGACTCTCATTGCCTCCATGCTTGCAAAGTTCTCAAAATGGCATACCTGAGGCCTATTTGTAGTGCTAAGGCTCAGACCGATTGGTGTTCTGTTTTCTGTGCAAGTGTTTTCAGGTGTGTATGTAAGTGCCTACAATTGCCAGATGAGTTTTGCATTTTGAACAGAGTGTTTTGCCAATGATAACAGGTGATTTCGTTTTTGAACAAGGTGTCTAATGTAAGAAAACGTGTGTAGTGTTTCGCAATAAGTGTGTTACAGAATTGCAAACAAAGTGCAAAGTTGACTATGTGTTTGTAATGTGGGGTTTGGGTTTTGTTTCATGTTCATGTTTTCATGTCTTTTATTTTGGAGTTTCTTCATGGTCCCTGTTTGTGTCATGCTTCCCTTGCCTCATGTCTCTCTGCCTGGTGTATGTGTCATGCTCTCATTTGGTTATTGTCTAGTCATGTGATTCCCTTGTCTGTCATGTTCTGATTGGTTGTCCTACTCATGTGTCTTGTTTCCCATAGATTTGTTCTTGTCATGTGACCCTCTTGTTTGCTATAAGTAGCCTTCATGTTCCCATTGTGCCTTTTTCGTGTATTGATGTTGTAACCTGCTGTTGGTGAGTCTTGTCTGTTCATGCCAAGTCTTGTCTGTTCATGCCTAGTCAAGTCAAGTCAGGTCAAGTCAGGTCAAGTCAAGTCAAGTCAAGTCAAGTCAAGTCAAGTCAAGTCAAGTCTGTGTCTCGGATTATTGTTTGGATGTTTGGATCACTCTGTAAATAAACTGCACTTGGGTTCTCACTACGCTCGCCTTCAGTGGA
>NW_015505389.1:632523-633051 GCF_001515645.1 Sinocyclocheilus grahami | reverse complement strand
TCGCCTCCGTCAAGGTAATCGCTCCATTGAGGAATATGTTCAGGACTTTTGTGGACTCTATCACCAAGTGGATTTTAATGAAACGTTCCTAAAAAACATTTTCCGCTATGGTTTAAGTTAGGACATGCCACGGTTACTGCCACGTAATACCCCACACTGGTCATTAGAAAAATACATTGACTTTGCCTTGTTGCTGGCTGATTCACCCTTCACTGTGGGTGTCGTGGAGGAGCATGCCACTTCCCCAAAGCCTGTTCATGTCATGCCTGCCAAGCCAAAGCCTGCTAACGCCACGCCTGCTACTCCAGGACCTGCTAACACCATGCCAGTTAAGTCCAAATTTACTCATGTCATGTCCACCATGTTAAAACCTGATCACGTCATGTCTGCTAACGTCATGTCTGCTACCCCAGGGCCAGCTCACGTCACGTCTGCCAAGCCAGAGCTTGCTCACAAGATGGCCGCCACGCCTGAGTCCCCGGCCAAGATGGCCGCCACGCCTGAGTCCCCGGCCAAGATGGCCGCCAC
>NW_015505389.1:629272-629666 GCF_001515645.1 Sinocyclocheilus grahami | reverse complement strand
TTTTGAACTCACTGTCGGTCCTGCCACGGCGAAGGAGGTCGTTCATGAACTCACTGTCTGTCCTGTCATGGCCAAGGAGGCCGTTCATGAACTCACCGTCTGTCCTGCCACGGTCATGGAGGCCGTCCTTGAATTCACTGCCTGTCATGTTACGGCCATGGAGGCCGTTCATGAACTCACTGTCAGTCCTTTCACGGCCAAGGAGGCAATTCAAGAACTCTCTGCTTGTTCGGTCACAGGCAAGTGGTCTGTCCATGTCTCTGCACCGCCATGGCTGCCTACTCCACCATGGCCCCCCGATCTGCCTGCTCCGCCATGGCCCCCCGATCGGCCTGCTCCGCCATGGCCCCCCGATCTGCCTGCTCCGCCATGGCTCCCCTCTCTGCCTGTTCCT
>NW_015505389.1:586293-629200 GCF_001515645.1 Sinocyclocheilus grahami | reverse complement strand
TTCATGGTCCCTGTTTGTGTCATGCTTCCCTTGCCTCATGTCTCTCTGCCTGGTGTATGTGTCATGCTCTCATTTGGTTATTGTCCAGTCATGTGATTCCCTTGTCTGTCATGTTCTGATTGGTTGTCCTAGTCTTGTGTCTTGTTTCCCATAGTTTTGTTCTTGTCGACCCTCTTGTTTGCTATAAGTAGCCTTCATGTTCCCATTGTGCCTTTGTCGTGTATTGAAGGTATTTAACCCTCTGTTTGTGTGTCTTGTGTTCATGCCAAGTCATGTCTGTTCATGCCTAGTCAAGTCTGTGTCTCGGATTATTGTTTGGATGTTTGGATCACCCTGTAAATAAACTGCACTTGGGTTCTCACTACGCTCGCCTTCAGTGGATTGACTCTTGTTACAGAGTTTAAGCTATGGTTACACTGTGTCTAAGGTATGCTACAAGAAGTTTAGGTATTGTGGCTTTGGTCTAAGCATCCGGTTTTAGTGTGTAAGCAATGGGCAAAAACTGTAAAGCAAATTTAACAAAAAAAAAATGCTGTATTTAAATTTCTCAGAAATCTTGAAAATCTCAAAATGACTAGGTACAAAATGAGGCCGTGGGGAATACCCATAAGCCCCTGCACTTGAGTAATGTAATTATATATGCTTGGTCAAAGCATAAGAACTTATGGGCATATTCAAGTAGTTATTAAGAATTCAACTAGGCTTTAGCTCTTTTCAGGTTTATTTATAGCTGTTTTGTGTGTAGTCACATTAGTGAACTGTTCCTTTCAGTAAACATGGACTCTGTTCTGTGCATCACATCAGTTTAGATGAAAGTGTAATATATAGTAAAGAGGCCATTTTATACAGTATGCATGGGGAGAATCCAGTTTAATCATGATTGGCTTCATATGTTCTATATGCGATCCTATTTAAATTGAAACAATCACAAATCTGAGGGGAAACCTGGAACTAGTTAACCGGTTAATATCGCTTTTTGTGAAATAGAGTTATGAGAGATGCTTTAGATGTTTAGTTAAATGTTTGGAGTAAATTCCGCTTTTGTTTACAAGGTTCACAGGGTTTTCATGATCTCCTCTTGTACTGTAACCTGCTTTTGACAGTGAGTTCACAGGATTTTGCACAATTTCACGAGATGAGATATTTTTCACCTTTCTGACTAGGTCACAACCAAATCCGTAATTTCACAAGCAGGATTGAGTAACATGCTCTTATATTCAGGTTAATGCTGGGAAACAATGACTGTAAAGAATATTTGTTTGAACAAACACCCAATGAGTTAAACACAGAGTGTCCTAAAAACAAGCAGACAGGCCAAAGATCAGCCGCTCTCTGCTGGCGTGTGTTTCCAGCAGACCTTCAAACATTCCCAACCCCGCAGACTGTGACCTTCCCCTGCAGGGTCGCCATGGAGACACCGTTAAGAATCCACTCGTTCCTAAGCAGCAGTGCTCAGAGTGACTCAGCCAAAGACAGAGAGAGAGAGAGAGAGAGAGAGAGAGAGAGGAGGGTGTGGGAAGACAGGGAAAACCAAGCTTGCTCCAGCAGTTGAACATTGGACCTCATTGGGACATGTTACATGTTACACATTACGCCACTCGTTTCCTCATTTAATGGAATACTGAGGTCTCATATTAAGTTTTCACACATAACACCATGCCATTTCATTTGAACCTTTTAAACACTGCCAAAATAAAATCCAAAATCCAGTATAAATATCTAAATATCCTTAAAACAAGATACATTTGTTTGTGTGATTATTTCATTCACCCCTTGACTCTTAGTCATTGATGGTATCTGATGATAATATTACAGTACTTGACATCTAATACTAACAGACTTGAAGTAAAGACCAGACTTAACACCAGACCAGATGCAGACCAACATCAAACCCTAAGACCCAGACCAAGTGCTTTCAGTCCAAGAATCAGCCTGTCCGTGTTTTGTAAAGTGGATAAAAAGCCATTCAGAGCTATGATGGAAGTCGGTTACACCTAATTTCGATGGTCCCCTTTAGAAATTAAGTTGACTAGTAACTTTGCAACTTTGGTGGAAAGAGTGCTGAAAAAATATACTTAAGTAAAAGTACCATTACATTCCAAAAAATGTAGTGTGAGTAGAGTAAAAAGTACTTGAGTAAGAGTAAAACTACTCATGAGTAGTGAGCTGCGGATTCTACTGCAATTTAAGCATTTAGAGAACATTTTACATACTGTAATGCACATGATCTTTTGTCGTTTGTCAGAAAGAATGAAGGATATCTATCATCCAGCAGTTTTAATTTTGACTGCCAACTCTTAAAAATACATCAAAACAACAGTGGAAAGCTATTAAAGTGATGAAAAGATGAAAGAGTTATTCTCAGTACACTCATCACCATTTAAATCATGTCAGAAAAAATAGATTTGAAATCAGGTGTAAAGCCACTGAGCCAGAGCATGCTATTGTTGCACATAAAGTTTAGAACAATGCAAAGAATACAAAACCATTAGAATCTCATACGAGAGTTCAGCAACATACACCATGAGATGGGTTAAAAAGAGAGATTAAAAAGAGCCATTTTCTCTCCAAAATGGTGCCAGTTTTTTTGTGATAAAGAAATGAGAATCATAAACAATTTAAACATAAATGCACATTGTTCTAGATGGAGGCATCAGCCCCTACCTTTTACATTACTATTGTAATGCTGATAATACAATTTGTAAAGAACAAAATTGCATTATATATGGAAGTGTTTCCGGGGAAACTTTTTTTAAAAAGGAAACACACACACAAACGCACGTCTCTTTGAGGGGCCGCGGTGGTCTGGGTGAATAAAACCCAGACCACCTACAGCTGAATGGAACAAAAAGTGTTGAATTTGAGTTTTTTTAATTATTATTATAAAAAAAAATTTTGCGAGTGCATTTGCTAAATGGCGGATTGTATAAAATTGATCAAACAAAAAAAACTTTTTTTAGCTGACCAGCTGCAGTTTTATTACATCACGCGCTGACAGAGAGGCAGTATAATAACGCCACGGGTCATCAATAAGGTGCATACTGAATCTGGTCCTCCAATTTCAAAATCAATGTGATAATATTGCCGAGAATATAATCATTTAATCATCGAAATATAATCGTCGAAAAATCACAGTCAATCAAAAGTGTGGGTGCAGACCATCTCTCTGAACATGCACTGCACGTGCAATGAAATGGATAAATATATAATAAACCATTTTACCATTATTAAAAACGCACACTTGAGTGACTGATAAAATCTTTGTCATAGAATACACTTGTTTGTTTCCTTTATTTGCAATATCTGAGGTAAGATATACATTGTCACTCTCATGGCTGTAAGGTCATGAAAACTGATATTTGATTCACATTAAACCCTTTTAACATTAAATAAAGCCGTGACCAAAAACTGTCCATAAAAAATATGTAAATTAAATAATAATAATAATAATCAGAAAACGTGTAATATCATGGTCATTTTCAGTGCTGGGTAGCAACTGATTACATATAATCTGGTTTACATAATCAGATTCCAAAAATTAAGTACTTGTAATGTAATAATAGATTATATTACATTTTAAAATACTTGTAATCAGACTACTGTTAATGTTTTATTGATTACATGATTACACAGTATGCACACAAGCCTTTGTCTTTGGGAGACTTTTGTCTTTCAAACACATTAAAATGCACAAATTCACTTTATTTCTCATTTACATATAACGCAGGGATTCCCAAACCTTTTTTTTTTTTTGTCAGCTGAACCTCTTTCACCCTAATATATGTACTTGGATTAGCCCATTATAATTTAAGGTTAAAGTTAATAACACATCTGCATGTTCATGGTCCTCTGACATTGGTTAATGGTCACATAATATGCAGGTAAACATATATAATATATTAAAAAAAATATTAATATATTTTTTAATATTATTATTATTATTTTGATTTGTTTTTATGTCACAAACACCCTGCAGTTCCTTCAAGAACACCAGTTTAGGAAACCTTGACGTAATGTTTAATGCACATCGTGTAGTTAATAACAACGAATGGAATATATTTTCTCTCTCTCTGTATTTTTATATCAATATGGTACAATATTACCCTATTTAAATCACTGTGATAAACGAGTTAGGTCCAAAGTAATCTAAAAGTAGTCTGATTATATTACCTAAAATGTGTAATGTAATGGATTACGTTACTAACTACAATTTTTGCCTTGTAATTTGGAATCAGAAACAGCCAACAATTCGTAAGAAATCTACCCAGAACAGGTAATTTTTTGTAAATGGAGTTTAGCCAATCAGCAAAAAGAGACATGGAATGATTCACATACAGTTTATTTGCCATGGTCAGGCCACAGTTTAAGTCCAAGCTGTGGTGCTTTACAGATGTGTTTGTTTTGAATGTGAGACAGCAGCAGTGCTCGGAGTCATTGAGGGCTCTTCTGAGAAAAGATATATCAGGTTGCCTGGCATGTAGCACCATGTGGTGTGTGTGAGTGTGTGAGTGTGTGTGTGTGTGTGAGTGTGAGTGTGAGTGTGAGTGTGAGTGTGAGTGTGAGTGTGAGTGTGAGTGTGTGTGAGTGTGAGTGTGAGTGTGAGTGTGTGTGTGTGTGTGTGTGTGTGTGTGTGAGTGTGTGTGTGAGTGTGTGTGAGTGTGTGTGTGTGTGTGTTGGCTGGACAAAAGGGCCTGATGCTATGGTAGAGGAGAGGGGGAGGCTGGAGGAAAAGAAGAGAAGAAAAACAGCGGCCTAACGGCTTTCTATCTTTCTACAGCTGAAGGAAACTGTGTAAAAGCGAGCTAATGTGGAGGAGCAAAAGCAAAAACACAGCAGGTGTGCTGAAACATACATGTGTGTGCTGTTTGTTTGCGGTACAACCGGATATAAAGACCCAAGCCGCAACTTGTTTCTTGGCCGTCTTGTGCGTCTTTGGCTGGTTAACCGTGCCTGCTTTCACACTCGCTGTCAGTCACTGTTCACCTCCACATCCCCCACTCCTCCTCACGTGTTGCTGTCTTTATCTGTCTGTCTCACCCAGCGGGAACATGGACACTCGTTGCACGTGCTCGGTCACAGTCTGCACCCAGCGCACTACTCTCTCTGAATATGCATGTGACAGACAGCAAAGTCATTAATTTACTTTATTGGGGGAATAAATACTGTTTCCCATGACGGATGTAGAAATAACACAAAATGATTACAAACATGTAAAACCACAGCATTTGCCATGTGCATCTTAGATAAGAACTTAAAGTCTTCTTATCTGTGCAAATGTTTTGTGAGAGCTAGTTTCACTTTTACACAGACGTATACTGTATCTGTGTTCAGGGTTCACTCGAACATAAAAAAAACACGTAACATGGCGTGTAACTTTTGTTGAGCAATACAAAAAGGGGAAGTTTTTATAATAAGACCTGGGCCCTTATGCTAATATTTTTGTTGTTTTCTCATGATCATGATTTTCTTGTCATTTCAGCATAACACTTGTGTTGATCTTGACTTTCTCAAGAGAAAATCTATACAATGCTCAGCATTTCTCTGATCAGGCACAACTCATTTAATTGATCTCTGTCACACATCATGCTGTTGCAGTGCAGATGTTTAAGGTTAACACCTTAGTACAGGGACCAGTCTCACTATTAAATAGTTGATTATTAGCCTATTAATAACATATTGACTGTTTATTAGTACTTATAAAGCACATATTCTGCATGACTATATTCTACATCCCTAATCCTACCCCATACCTAAACTTAACAACTACCTTACTATTAATAAGCAGCAAATTAGATAATTTTTTTAGACAAAGGTCAAAGTAAATGGTTTCTTAATAGCAAGAATTAGACCTTAAAATGTAAAACTTAAGTTGGCTCTCACTGAAACTTACTACATCTTCGAGGTCACAATATACTGTCAATAAAGTTGTAGCATCATTTTTAAAAGTCAGAAACTGATTTGGAAGTGCTCAGTGACTGACAAACACGAAGAGATTCTAGTGCTAGTGAGCTCATATCAAAGGAAAAAAACGAATTTGCTCATCAGTGGCTTTTATTAGCTCCAGAAAGAGGAGTCAATTAGAGAAAACAGCTTTTAAATCAAGATTTTGAGAAAGAAAAAATATTGAGACCACAACAAAAGGAAAAAAATAATAATACTGCAGTGCGACAAGAGTTTTTTTTAATTTTTTTTTTATTAAATGGTTTTATTTGGAGTGTGTGTGTGTGTGTATACATACATATATATATATATATATATATATATATATATATATATATATATATATATATATATATATATATATATATATATATATATATATATATAATTTGAATATTTGATGTAATTTGTATGTAATAATAATGTAAAAATGTAGTAATACTATGTAATAATGTAGTATTTATTAATTTTATATTTCTCATAGTATAAATGTTACAGCATTTCAGCTTTTTTTATTTGGCATTTGTTTAGAGGTCTACAAAAATATCCTTCAATATGACTTTATAAATATATATATATATAATATTTGTATATATTTTATAGATCCACTGGGGTGAAATAGTGCAAGCACTAGACAAAGATAACAATTTCCAGTGCAAGCTAATTTTTTGCAATGCATTTGAGTCAGATTTTTTATTTATTTTTGTCCTAACCACAAACTACCTCAACGAGCAACTGGACATGTTGCCGACTGCTAGGTTTCTATTTCCATACCATCATGCTGGGTAGCTACACCCACAGCAAAATCTCATTGGTCCAAAATCCTGATCCTCATAACATGAAACATAAATGGATACTCTAGCAGTATTAAAGGGTTAGTTCACCCAAAAATGAAAATTAGCTCATAAATTACACACCCTCATGCCATCCTAGGTGTATATGACTTTCTTATATAGAAATATATTAGAAAATGTCTTTGATCTTCCATGCTGTTTAATGGCAGTCAGCGGGTGTTGCAGTGCATGAATCTAAAAGAAGTGAAATTACGTGCATACATCCATAGTAAAACGTGCCTCACACGGCTCCGGGGGGTGAATGAAGGCCTTCTGTAGCTAATCGATGCGTTGTTGTAATAAAAATATACATATTAAAAAACGTGTAAACACTTTTCTGTCACTTCCTGTAACTGTCGTTCCTGTAACTCCTGGCAGTTAATTCTGGGCGGATGACGTAGGACGTCGGCGTTGCGCATGCGCCGCTCAGAAGTGAGGAACACAGAAGCAGAGAGGAGAGAACAAAACAAAACACCGGTCACGAATTAGAAGTACAAAGCGAAGATTTGTGAAGAAAAATATCGGAGGATTTCGATATAAGCCAAGAGGAGACTGGTTTTCCTTTGCTAAAGTAAGGAAACTTTGCTTCCTTTGCTCCTGTAAACAAATGTTGGTTTTTGCTAGACTAGCATATTCTCCCCGACGCGTGCGCTACGCATACGTCCTACGTCATCCACTCAGAACGGCTCCATGTACAACAGTTAGCGTAAGCTACAGAAAAGTGGTTATAATGTTTTAAATATGGACATGTTTCTTACAAGAATGTGTCGATTCACTACAGGAGGACTTGCACAACAAAATGCACGTTAACACGATTTTAGTGGGAAAAAGCTTGGTAACTATTTATTTGTAAAGTAATTTTATAACTACAAACCCTAAGAGTACGTTTACATGACAGCGTTGTACTAAAAATGAACAATCCCTGTAAAAAAGCTGAATCTGCATTGCAGGCCAGTAGTTGGTGATGTCTCTTTGAAAAGAAACACTACATACTACAAAGAAGACTACACTTCTAAGCACATACTGATGGAACTCATAATACGCATGCACATGACATCACCGTTTCCACAAATCGGAGATTTTGTTATTTATGCAGAGATGATAACGGGACTGTTTTCAAGAACGTGCAGTCTGAAACCCGTTTTCAAAAGTTTCAAGCCCCCATAAGTGAACGGCCAAAACGCATAAAAAAAGTTTTCAGTTTTTAGTTGAAAACGGTATCGTGTAAACATCCCCTAAGACAACCTTGAAAATGACCAGAGCAACTTTTAGCATAAGAATGAATGTAAGTGTTTTTATAAAATCATAAGCTTCACACTTCTGCTTTTAAATCCCCATTTACAGGCTTTGAAAAAGTCTCACCATAACATGTGCTTTTTTGTTAATGAAAACAATTACAGGACAAGTTGAAATGATTTTTGTGATAAACATTATGCCACATTAATTTACTGTTTGCTGCTAAAACTTCTAAATGAAAGCAATGTAGGGCTCTACAGCAGTATGAACATGTGTATTGTGTAATGTTTCATGAAAGGGTTTTGCAACTGAACTCTCTCAGAGCAGAGTCCAGCGTTCCCTTCATTGAGCGCTGTGTCATAACCAGCCTCTGACCTACATGAACACTGAATGCCAGATGTAGATTCAGGACAAGAGCCGGTCTTGCCCAGCGCTTAGCACACACACACACACGCACGCACACACACAGCGTGAGCCAGGGTGGAGAGAAAGGAGGAGAAAAGAAAGAGCAAACAAATCATGGGGTGGGGAAACCACATTCCTTGAGTGCTATGAATAGCTAATGGGATCCTGGGGGGAGAAACGAGAACCTGCTCTGAGGCAAGGAGACACATCTAGTGAACTTAGAAGAAATGCATCGAGGAGACCAGCATATCGGCAAAACTCAGAAAAGCAGCTTTAATAAAGATAAGATTTCCAGAGTTGTCTGGGCCTTGAACCTTTTCAATGTCTGTAAAGGACATTTTGTTCTCTAGTTCTTTAGTAAACCATTTATGTTCTTGATGTGGTGTGTCTTCTAAAATGGGTGCCCTCAGTGTTTTTTTCCCCTCTTGCAAACCAGTGTTTGGACTAATCCAGATATTTTGGACTGATTTCTTTTTGGCCTAAAATTCATGTTTCAACTTGGTTTCATTAAGCAACCACTAACTTTGTTTTTCAAACCTTTAGTTAATAATTCTTCTGCAGGACTCAACATGTAGGTGTTGATGTGATTTCACTCAAATCTGGCTCACTTACAGATTATGTCATGTTTCAAATCATTTGACATTAAATTAGGTTCTGAACAAAAGTGACGTGTGAGTGGTTGAGTTGTTTACTTTGTAATTAGTCCATTTAGTTTGGCCCATTCTAGTCGAATTAAAGGCATGTTGAGAACACCATAGGTGGACGTTGGTGAGCGTGATTTGATCAATTACAACATGTTCCTGGATTAACATCCTTGTTGATCCTGGAACATCATTCCAGTCAACCAATCAGAATTGAGAAATAACTTTTCAGGAAATGTCAGTTTTAGGCTTACAATCAGGATTAGGTGTTTCTACACCCTTGTTAATCAGCTATCATTTCACACTGATTTTAGGAATAAATTATGGCTAAGGTTAGGTTTAGGAGTGGGGATTGGGTTAAGTCTGTAGTTTTGGACAGTAATGTTGATCCAGGATCAACAAAAGATGTTGATCCAGGAACATGTCTTACTTGGCAAAATCACAGTGACCGGTGGACATTATCGCATTGACAATGCAATCAGCTCGTCATGGAGACATAGATATTGTCTCCTTTCATATGACTTTTCGCCTGTATTTTGCAGACACCTCGTGAGAACTCAGAAACCAAAACACAGCTAAAGAACCTATAATGATGAGCATTAATTAACCTACAAAAAAAGTGTAATATCCAGCACTTTTTAATCTCAACCAAAAACAAAATGTCAGATAAAAGTTATTTAATTTTGGTGGAAGATTGTGAAAATAAAAATCGCTTTCATTTCGAAAGTGAAAGTGAAGTGACATGTGGCCAAGTATGGTGACCCATACTTGGAATTAGCGCTCTGCATTTAACCCATCCAAAGTGCACACACACACCCGGAGCAGTGGGCAGCCATTTTTGCTGCAGTGCCCAGGGAGCAGTTGGGGGTTCGGTGCCTTGCTCAAGGGCACCTCAGTCATGGTATTGAAAGTGGGAGAGAGCGCTGTACATTCACTCCCCCCACCTACAATCCCTGCCGGTACAAGACTCGAACCCACAACCTTTTGGGTTACGAGTCCGACTCTCTAACCATTAGGCCACGACTTCCCCAAAGGATGAGGTCCCACCGAGACTGAAACTTTCATTTTGGAATGAAAGTGGAAAGTGCAGTGATGAATCGTTCTCAAAAATAATAATAATAATAAAATAAAGTAATACAGAATAAAGAAAGTAAATATGTGTGGTCAGTTGTGATCTCACGTTAACCTTAAGACTGCTCAATTTATACTGTATGTGCATCACCCTACACATGGGCAACCACGACATCTGTGAGCGTTTTCAAATCCAACCGAACTTAACCAAAGTCAACCAAACTTAGATTCCATGGGTTGTCATCATAGATTAACGTTTGTTGTCATACAAATCACCCTGTAGAATGGGTGGTTATGTGATATTGAAGTGGTTATTTTGTTATTGTGGTTGGAATTGCTCTCAGATGAGTGTTCTTGAGCTCTGTAAGCTGTGTTAAGGCTTAAGGTATTTGTTATTAAAGAGATAGTTCACCGAAAAATGAAAATTCTGTCATCATTTACTCATCTTTATGTCATTCCACCCACAAAGTTTTTCAGCAGTACACAAAAGAAGATCCAAAAAAGGGCAAAAAGTTTCATAAAAAGCAGACGTGCTATATGGCACATAATGTCTTAAAGGATTAGTTCACTTACAGAATTTAAATTTCCTGATAATTTACTCACCCTCATGTCATCCAAGATGTTCATGTCTTTCTTTCTTCAGTCACAAAGAAATTAAGGTTTTTGAGGAAAACCTTCCAGGATTTTTCTCCATATAATTGACTTCAGTGGGGACCATTGGATTGAAGGTTACAAATGCAGTTTCAATGCAACTTCAAAGGGCTCTAAACGATCCCAGCCGAGCAATAAGGGTCTTATCTAGCAAAACGATCAGTCATTTTCTTAAAAAAAATGAAATGTTTATACTTTTTAACCACAAATGCTCGTCTTGGAAGTGAACTAATCCCTTAAGCCTTTATTCACAGAAGTAGTTCTCATTCACTACAGCTCTCGAAATCTCATTTACACTTCTTCGTATTGAACTTGTCGCATCATGACTGGTTAGAAGAAACAATGTTCTTTGGTTTCACTGATGTCAAACCACACATTTTAGTGGCAAATTTGAATATCTGTGGCATAGTATTTTCAGAAATCAACTTAAATTTAGTTAAATTTGGGTCTGTCCTCACACAGTGTTGTTGTATGGCTTCAGAAGACCTGTGCTCAAGCCGTATGGACAACTTTTGTGCTTTCTATTATTTTTTAAATTTCCTTTTGTATTGACATGGAGGTGAGTTAAAAATATTGTCATGCTCAAGGAACTGCATAAGCATCATTACGCAGTAATATAGTGCTCAAGCCATATGGACTACTTTTGGGTTTTTTATCATTCTTTAGTCTCCTTTTGAATCCAAATGGATCTTTTTTTGGTTGAACTGTCCCAAGGAACTGAATAAGCTTCTGGATACTCAAGAGTTTGGATTCCGTTCTTGGGAAGGTAGACTCATATGAAGGGGAGTCAATGACCGCCAAATGGAACCAGTGAAGCAAAACATGACTTTAACACCACGAGACACAGGCATGCAGGGCGTCACCCCTCCCCCTTGCTTTTCTTTCCCTTGTTCTGTGTCTCTTTCCTTTTCGTTCCCCTAATCACAAACTAACCACATGCGCATGCACACACACTTACTGTGGCAAGCTGACAGTGGACTGTGAATCTACTGCATAAGCTGAGTCACACACACAACAGCTATAAGCATTCACAAACACATGGACAAACACTCTCAAGCGCACAAACAGTCTGGCACAAACATGGCCTGATCCTGGTTACCTGAAGCAACAGGTGAGAGGCTCCGCCCCCTGAGCTGATAAACAGATGGGGTGTGGAGAGATCTTTGTACACAATGTAGCATGCACTGCAGATAATGTAGGCTGGTGTGTGTACATGTGTTAACTAGCCGAATATGAGTAGGTTCAAACTGGCTAGCTCAAGCTAGTGATCCCATACTTTGGTTGAATCTGAACTAGATCTACAAATCCCACGTTACAACAAAATACTTCAGCATCAGGATGTCTTAGATAAGATACATACTTACATTGTTGTGCATGCCAGATATGTTGTTGCTCAGGTAACTACTATAGTTATAAACATGTTTATATAATCTATCTTGTTCAGCAAGGTCCTCTTCAAACTGTTGACTGTAGTTGATCTGTAAGAGAAGTTTATGCTAATACCCGCTAGAGAGCCAGCTAACAAGGAACATTCTCGGAACTTTGGCTTAAGTTTTGGCAAGTTATGAACAAACATTTTTCTAGTGACGTTAATAGATCGTTCGTTCAAAGTTATTTGGCCTTTATAATGTTCTCAAAATGTTAGCACAAAAAAATTATTTCTACATTGTTCATGGAAAGTTTGATTTTTGAAACATTTTATTTGGATGTTAATTTTCTTTTAAATGTTATTACGTGTTTCAGAGAACATTCAAAAGTAACATTCCCATAATGTTTGCAAAAATTATAAAATGTCACATTCCCTTAGTGTTTGGATAATCAAAAAGTGTTAAAAATTGAAAATAAAAAAGGGGACATTTGTTACCTTCAGAAATCAAAAATTCAAAATTCAACATTTTTTATAACTTAATGTTAACTTAATGTTAGCAAAAAGGATGCAAACATCCTTTGATCAATTACAATTTCATTAACACTTTACTAGATTACGGACCCATTCTCATTATTAACTAGTTGCTTATTAGCATGCAAATTACTAGCATATTGGCTGTTGCATTGCTGTATTTTGGAAATGCAGTTTGCCATATTCACACTTGATTTCAAACTAATCTGGCATCAAAGCAGATTTAACACATTCCTATCTACTAATTTAGCTTCAACGCAGGCTGACATAAGCATCCTTTGATAAATGACAATTTCAGACATGCGAGTACGGTTGTACTTTCGTAAAACCAGTTTGCAGTATTCACACTTGAACCGTTGTCAAACCAGATCTTATGCATTCATATCTATCAAGTGCTAATTTTGCTACAACACAGTCTGCCGTAATCTTCCTTTGATCAGTGACAGTTTCAGATTTGCAGTAACAGTTGTGCTTTTGGAAATCCAGTTGGCCGTATTCACAGTTGATTACAAACTGAAGTGGTGTCAACGTGGATTTTACACATTCCTATCAATCAAATGCTCCATCAGAGCCTTCTCTAGGGTGTAAGTGACCTTAAAAGAAATGTTTCTTCCTTTGAAATGTTACTGAAATGCTGTCCTGTTTTGCAAAGCCCCACTTTCAAAAACCCAAATAGCCAAATCTCAGATCACCACATTCCATAAAAAAACCTGATTCATCTTTGTTTCCTTAGGATACTGTTGCTCTCCACATCTATCTCAGTGGGTTTCGGTAAAGACCTGTGTGCGTGCGTGCTAAACACCAATATAAACAGACAACCAAACAGCTGTGAAAATATTCATGACACTTTTTTTATGAAATGTCAGAGGGAGAAAGGAAAATATAGGCGCTGTTATGGAAATGCTCTGCACACACCACCTGCAAATTGCTATGGATAATTTGCAGTGTTGCCACACTTGTCAGAAGAGGCTGTCCATCGCTGTGACCTTTCTACCAATGCTTTCATTCTCTCGCTCTGCCACACTGAAGGTCAAACGGAGCACTAGTCTCAAATTGAACCTGTTGGTTGTAATTACCTTCCCAATAACATTTTGTTAGTCTTGGCCTGTAATTGTTTAGTAATAACTTTATTAGTCATGTTGCTGCTTAGTGACTTGTGACTGAACGAAATAGCACGAGTGTGAGAGTGAGAAAGAGTGATTATAGGTAGATTTGACCTGTACTTGAAGCTCATTAATGAGCGAGTACATCATAAATCTATTCTAAACCTTGTTTTTGCTTACCCTAAAATCATTTTGGTGAGCCCATATTAATCATTTATATTTTTAGACCTATCAGGATAGTATTTGCAGGTAACTGCATACTTCTGGCCTTCATCCGTTATGGATGAATAAAGGAAAGACGGTAAGGCTACTACTATATGCTGGTGTCATAATAATGGGAAAGGGAGATTCCCTGTGATAAAATATGAATGGCTTTTCAAAAATACGTTTAGTTTGCACATTTGCATCACATTTCCTGTGGATTGAAAAGGTTCACAAAACAGTGTTTATGTTGGTAACAATTCGAATCTATAAACCATTTACTACTTCGGTTTATTTGACTTATAGCCTACTAGCCGAGTTATATTAGATATTAGATTCCACTGTTTTACCTTCCAGAATATAAATAGCAATTATCATCATGTCTAATGTCTGCATTGGCAAACTTCACATAATTCATCAAATTAATCACGTAATTACCAAAACAATGTTCCTCCACAAGTAACTTGTAGATACTTAGTTACATAGTGTAGCTTTAAACAACACTTTTTTTTTTCTGAAATGTCAACTGTATGCAGAGGCAACAATAGGATAGATTCTTTAAGTATTTAAGTATGCCATGAGTAAGGGTGTGACTCCAACAGAGATGAAGGGTGAGGTGTTTGGGAAACCTGTTTGGAAATAATCATTTTGCAGTTCCATGTGGTACATCCTACACAGTTTACAAATGTTGTTTTATTTTTCATACACTGTTTCTCAGAATATTTTCATGTGAATGAAACGATGTGCTCTAAATGGGCCATTTTGGTTCTCTGCAGTACTCTGGGGTAAAATATGTCCAGATTTGGAAGAAAGACTAATTTTATCTTGTTACTGTACTAGTTAGGTCATTAGCTCTTGACACATTTTGACACCCCATACGGAATTTCAAAAGAAATTGGTTTTAACACTGAACACCTTCACAAAAGGATCGACTTTAGCACAAAAAAATTATATTCTCAGTTTGTCAAAGGGAGACTTTATGATGAAGAAAATGTGAGTGGTGGCCCATGAAAAATTCACTGGCCATGGGTGTTGTAGGTGGCGGCCAAGACATTATTATGCAGTTGCTAGGGTGGTTACTAGGTGATCAGTTACTGGTGCAAGTCAAAAGAGCCAATCTATGATATTCTGATCCCTAGATATGGCTAAAATCATACATATTATGGTTTAGCAAAGTAAAAGCACACCTCTCTTCAACAAGTCATGCAATTTGAGGTATCATTTTTATATGTAGCAAAAAAATTTAATAATTTGAATCAAAACCCCCAATATCAGCAATAGTAATGGTGATGCGTGTCTTATTAAACATCACTAATTACAATTTGTGTCCTTAAACAGTTGATTATTAGGCTTTTTGTATAGGCTAAGATGAAAGGTTTCTGTGCAAAGCTAAAGTCAGCTGAGCACACTGTTCAATCTGAATCAGGCTTAATTTACACACTGACAAAAGAGACAATAGAAGAACAGGAGAAAGAGAGAGAGAGATTATACACTTCTGCTCACCACATTCCTTTCTAGAAATGGAGAAATGGAGGAATGAGGAATGAGGAATGAGTTCACCCTGCCAGGAGTTTTCTGCATGACTCTTCACTTCACTGTGAAAGTGTTAGTAGTGAGTGAATATCCAACACACTTATATTTCATCTTACATCTGAGCTTCTTCAAAAAGCCACCTTTTGTTTAGATGGTATGCTTTTTGAACAATATTGAAGGAGCTCCAACTCATCCAAAAAGTAATTAAAATCACGAGAAACAGTGTAAGAGCATATAGTATGTATGTGTGAAGATATATGTACTGTATGTTCGAGCAGTACAGCGGTGCTGGTGTCGGTCCGTTTGCACATGCTTCACGCCAACAGGTGGTTTTCTTTCTTCTCGCAGTCCGTTTCTCTCTTTAAAATGATAAATATGTCATTTACATGAGAGACAATAGGCTGCGACCTGCTTTAGGTCCATTTTCTGTCACGGTGCTTTTGATAAGGACGGCATACAGATGAAAAATAAAAGTGGTCAAACTAAAATAATACCTGTCTGAAATGAGTGTCTACAGTAAAGTCGAGTAGCTTTTAATATCATATTTAACACAATATGTCATAATGCTTCGGCACAGACTTTCAGTATCTTCAAATTATAAAAGGTAAACACACCACAGGTGAAAAAAGTGAGATAAAATTATGGCTAAGAAACGAAGAGTAAAGGCAAAAAGAAAAAATTGGTTTCATTTTAAGGCCAACAATATCAAGCTCCTTGGGAGTCAATGACATTTTTTAACAAACAAGTACGTTGTGTTGATGATACGTGATTTCTGAGGAGTTTCTTTGCCAGAGCACACATAACTGAAGGCCATGTGAGTAATTGGCCAGTGACGTCTGTGATTAGAGCAAGAGCCAGTTACAGCAGAGAAGGGGCGGGGCTTGAGTGGCTCCGCCCCTCTCACTGGTCTTCTTTATGTGTGTGTAATCCCTGTGCTGACCCAGAAAGCCCTCAGCAGCAGCAGCAGCAGCAGCAGCAGCAGCAGCCTGTTCAGACTAGAGTACAGTCGCTGGAGATACCTGCGCTGCTTTACGGAGGCTGAGAACACGAAACAGCATCTCTACAACCACAGGATTTATTTGACGGTATGTGTGTTTTATATAGAGTTCACTGTGGTAACGAGAAGGCTGAATCTATTGTTCATTTGTAAATGTTATATTTGAAATCAACATGCATTAGTGAAATTTAAATATCTGTACTGTTGGGCATATGGTTGGATAGGTTAAGTGATCTTATTTCTGCTCTGGTTTTAAGTCTTCCTACAACTCAAAAATATGTTGCTCTAGTGTCTTTTGTTCTTCTTAGAAAACAGAATAATGCAGTATGACAATATATCATTTCTTAAGAGTCAGTCTTTAAATGTTCTTTATGTCTGCATCTGTATACACTTTATATTTGCATTATTGCTATGCTCAAACTGAACATTCACGCTCGTGAGTGTAGGAGACGCTTCAACTTTTCTCTAAATACACATTCAGTAGCCTTCGTGCTGATGTTTGACTTAAGTTGCACTGTGGTCTGATAGAGATTGTCAAAGTCTGTAGCCTATATTTCATTTACAGACAGATTTCATCTTGGTAGAAAGAAGAGGAGAAATTCTTTGTTTTATGTAGACCGGCGGAGAGGTGAGGCTCCTATGGACCCCAGACGACATTGTCCTTTCATCTCTTATCTCTACCTCAAATGATGACATACATGAGACAAAATGAGTAATTCTTAAACATATGTGCTGATTCACTCCTGAAGCTATTGATGTTAAAGAGACGATAACACTGGACAGGACATTTACTGACAATGAATATGACTGGTTTTGAGAACAAAAAATTTGAATAAATCTGCATGTTATCAACTGTATGAATTAGGAAGATGAATTATATATATGTGCTTGATTATAATCGTAATTGAATCTAGTTTAATATAATAGACATTTTCTAAACTCTAAACACTGCTCTGTCATGTGAGTAAATCCAATAATTCATTCCTCTTGACTTTATATCTTGCTGAGTCTGACATGCATCTGGCAGTAGGTTGGCTTTGTTTGCTGAACACTTTGTCCACCTCCCTGCCTGTTATTGTTTTGATCTTCCTGGCGTCTCCTTGATGCTCCTTACTGGAATATTTGCATTGCAATATTAAAGGGCTCAAATCATCGTGTATCTGCTTTAAGTTTGCAACCACAATGGGTTGTTGTTGAGATATATATATATATATATACACACACATACGGTATATATTTATACACACATATACATATAATGCAAAACAAATTATATAAATAAAAACAAAACAAAACCCATTTTCTTAATCAGTACATTATATCTTATTTAATATACAGTGGGTATAGTAAAGAATCAGCCCTCTTTACAATAATCACATTTTGTTGTTTTGCAGCCTGAAATGAAGACACCGTTTTTGTTTTATCCAGCTGTATTTACTCAGTGCAACAATAACATAGAAGTGAAAGATAAAACATGGACTGCGGTCTTCAAGTCATTCCACAGATCTTTTTACCATTGACAACTTTCTGGCAGAGGGCAGCAGATTTTCCTGAAGAATTTGACGTTATTTTGCCCTTCTTGTGGGGAGTGGCTTTTTTCTCGCAACCCTCCCATACAAGCCACATTTGTGGAGGATTTGTGATATTGTTGTCACATGCACACAATGATCACTCTTTATCATAAATTCCTGCAGCTGCTTCAGAGTTGCTGTAGCTCTTGGTCGCCTCTCTGAGCAGTTTCCTCCGGCTCTTTCATCAGTTTGGAGAGACGTCCTGATCCAGGGAGGCTCTGTGTTTTACCAAATACCTTCTACTTCTTAATAATAGACTTCACTGTGCTTCTAGGCATTGATAAAGCCTTTGAAATGTTTTTTTGTATCCATCTCCTGACTTGTGCCTGTCCACAACTTTATCCCAGAGATCTTTTGACAGTGTCTTGCAGCCCGTAGTTGATTGTTTGCTTCAGTTGCACTACCAAGGACTGAAATGCTCCAGAAAAGCCCTTTTTCATGCTGAGCTGATCAAAATGAGCACATATGATCACAGTTGAAAGTCAAATGGCTTTGTGTGTCATTGAGAAGGTGATTAGCTACGCCTGATTGAGTTTACAAGTCATTTTAGAAGGATCACCAAGGAAAAGGGTGATCCTTTTTCCAACTCAGTGAATCTTTTTTTTTTTTTTTGTGACATGTTGGTGTTATATTGGATGTCATAAGTTGCACTGAGTAAATACAGCATGGAAAAAAACCGAAAACTGTCCGTCTTCATTTCAGGCTGCAAAAGCAGCAAAATGTGGTTATTTTAAAGGTTAAAATTATTTTCTGTACCCACTGTGTGTATGTGTGTGTGTGTGTGTATATGTATATATGTGTATGTACATATATATATGTATATATATATATATATATATATGTGAAAGTTGTTTCTATAATATATATATATATATTTTTTTTTACAATATTGCTTTCATTCAGTTTAATATATACAATAAAAAGTAATATTATAAATTATATATATATATATATATATATATATATAAAACACACATAGCTAAAACAAGATATTTGCTTACTTGTGAAAATTCTTATTATTTTGATGTAATTTTGCTTCTCAAGTAAAAGGATGTGTAAGTATTTTTACTGGAAAACAAGACAATTGCAATTGATTAACAAGCATGTAAGACTGATCTTTAAAGCCCAAATGGATTAGCCAGACATCCTAATATTGGTATAATGTTTACTACTGATGGTTTTCAAGAAACTGAAAGTATTTGTCAGCTTATACTGAGAACCTGCTTGAATATTTGCTCCTCATTGCTGCCATTCTTCTCATATCTCTGCAGTTGAGAAGGCATGGCTGAACACATGATGATGCCTATGACCCACGGCTCTGCAGGAGGAGGCCTGCATGGGTATCGCATGGGAATGAACGGCCCTTCTCCGCATGGACACCAGCCCGGTCTGCGGGCCCTTCCCAACGGGCAGCTCATGCACTACGGCAGGGTGCCCCAGAGCTCCATGGAGGCAGCCATGAGGCAGAGGAATGTGATGAACGGCGTCATGAACGGTCAGGTCAATGGCCAGATGAGCGGTGGACACCCCCACCAAATGCAGCAACCCAGTATGATGTACGGAGGTCCAAATCAGCAACCGCAGGGTCACCCTCAAACCCAGCACCATCATATGCAGCCCCAGAACCAGCACCCACAGCAGTATATGGGTGGAGGAGGCCTTACAGCATCTCAGCAGCTTATGGCGAGCATGCATCTTCAGAAACTCAATACTCAGCATGGACCCCAGACGACATTGTCCTTTCATCTCTTATCTCTACCTCAAATGATGACATACATGAGACAAAATGAGTGATTCTTAAACATATGTGCTGATTCACTCCTGAAGCTATTGATGTTAAAGAGACGATAACACTGGACAGGACATTTACTGACAATGAATATGACTGGTTTTGAGAACAAAAAAATTGAATAAATCTGCATGTTATCAACTGTATGAATTAGGAAGATGAATTATATATATGTGCTTGATTATAATCGTAATTGAATCTAGTTTAATATAATAGACATTTTCTAAACTCTAAACACTGCTCTGTCATGTGAGTAAATCCAATAATTCATTCCTCTTGACATTATATCTTGCTGAGTCTGACATGCATCTGGCAGTAGGTTGGCTTTGTTTGCTGAACACTTTGTCCACCTCCCTGCCTGTTATTGTTTTGATCTTCCTGGCGTCTCCTTGATGCTCCTTACTGGAATATTTGCATTGCAATATTAAAGGGCTCAAATCATCGTGTATCTGCTTTAAGTTTGCAACCACAATGGGTTGTTGTTGAGATATATATATATATATATACAGGTGCATCTCAATAAATTAGAATGTCGTGGAAAAGTTCATTTATATCAGTAATTCAACTCAAATTGTGAAACTTGTGTATTAAATAAATTCAGTGCAAACAGACTGAAGTAGTTTAAGTCTTTGGTTCTGAACGGCGTCATGAACGGTCAGGTCAATGGCCAGATGAGCGGTGGACACCCCCACCAAATGCAGCAACCCAGTATGATGTACGGAGGTCCAAATCAGCAACCGCAGGGTCACCCTCAAACCCAGCACCATCATATGCAGCCCCAGAACCAGCACCCACAGCAGTATATGGGTGGAGGAGGCCTTACAGCATCTCAGCAGCTTATGGCGAGCATGCATCTTCAGAAACTCAATACTCAGTACCACGGACACCCTCACGGGCCTACGAATGGGCATCACATGGGAAACGTCCAGCACAGGATGGGCCCTGCTCAGTTGGCAGGCATGCAGATGGGGATGGGCGGGCCAGCGTTGGCCCTCAACGTCATGGACATGGACTTGATTGATGAGGAAGTTCTGACGTCCTTGGTGCTGGAGTTAGGGTTGGACCGGGTTCAAGAGTTGCCTGAGCTTTTCCTTGGACAAAACGAGTTTGATTTCATCTCAGACTTTGTGTGCAAGCAGCAACCAAGTACTGTCAGCTGCTGAAGTTTTGTTTCTGGTTCTTGAATTAGAGAAGGACTTGGTCGCCAAGAAAAAGCTGGGGCAAGACAAGAAAAGCTGAAACAATCAGGTTCTCCGTTTCTGTGAAGCTGTGTTAGTGCACGCTGTCTTTCAATGAGGGCATAGACTTCAAGTTCTGGATGTTCTTCAGTCTTTGAAGAAGAACCTGGCACAAGTGTGGCTTTGGCGAGCAGGCCTTGTCTTGTCCCATTGGTCATCCTGGATTGATGTGACCAAGTGTCCCAGGATTGAATGTAACTTTGCATGGTGGAAAAAGAAGTCTGCTTGAACTTTGCAGAAACTGCTTTGCATCCTTAGGCGGCAACTAGAATCAATAGCATTTAGAAATGTATTTATGTATAACACCTACCAAAAAGCAGACATGATCTGTGGTGATAGAGATTTGCCTTTTCTCAAACTAACCCTATGACTTGTGATAAAAAGTGAGTGCGTTATGTGGGAATTGAAGGCTGGTACTTCAAAACGGGTTGTTTTTCCAGTAGCTCTTAATGATATTTTAAATGGTAAGGGGGTGGTGAGGTGGCAGCGGTTGGGTATGAAACATACTTTGTGCGCAGTGTTTCCATTCTACTGCTATTCAAAATTTGACTTAAAAATGTCACATTTAACACTCATTTTTGTGCTACATCTAACTGAATAAGACCCGAAATGAGTGTCTTACATTCACTATAGGATGTGTCTTGATACTTTCAGGAATATTTCTGTCTTGCCTGGAAAATGGTGGAATGTTTTGTAGCCTCCCTTACGAAATGCTGAGCCTGTGCTCCCTGCTGATGAGATGATGAGTCTGAACCGTAAAACTGCCTTATAGTTTTTTTTATACTGACAAAATATTCACTGTAGACATGCTTACCTTGTGAATGAGGAAGAAACTGCTGTCTTTGTATGATTCAAAGAGGCAACATCGAAACTCCAGCTGTTACGTAGTGTTTGCTCATACGCTTCTTATTGTAGTGAAGAACGTGGACCACAGTCTCCATTAAGCCACATGCTGCATAAAGAATTAAACCTTCTGCTTGTTTCTAAATGAACCTGAATGTCAATCATTCAACTACTGTTTGAAACAACCACTAACCAACCAACCATAACACACATTTCCTGATTGGTGCATTGAAAGCCAAACTTACAAACCAGCATGGAATGTTGCTTCCTTCCTCACTCCCCAAACAATGCAGGTTTAAACCTGATTACATTTAAATTACACTTGCAACCTTCTTGTTAATTGAGGTCAGCACGGTCAGTCATAAAATTGACATGTTCATTAGTTTGCTATCGCTCAGGGTGTAATGAAGAGTTGGGAACGGCTGCCCTGCTGAGTTGGAGTACTTCCTGTGTCGTTACGTTGCTAGTTATTGTGTTGAGTTCTCTGTGGGGGTTGGGTTGGTATGGAAATAGCACAGCGTACAGTACTAGTAGGTTAATCTGTTCTACCAGAGCTGGGCTCAACTCCCTCAACTCTACCCGCCCCAGCTGGGGTAACTGCTGTACGTACGGCTTGGAATGGTGAACAATTGCCACTGAATGAAAAAGCACAAATTGATGGGTCATATCCTGTGTTTTACAACTCCATCTTGGCTGATTGTTTAAGTCTCTGATACATATGGAATGGAAAATTCAAGTTTCAGACTTTGATTTCGTCAGCCGTATTTCTCTTATCAGTAGAGATTGGAATGTTTTCCCCAATATGCTTATTCTGTCATTTGTGATACTTGGATAATTATAAACAAACCACATCTAGAAACAGAAAAATCAAATGATCTGTAGATTTGTAATTGATGATTAAATGATTTTTCACATTCCCAGCGATCCAATCATGTTCATTTTGTTGTTGTTGTTTTTTTGTTAAAGGGATGGACTATGTGAAACTTAAAAATGAATGCTACTTGAGTTTGTCAGTCTGTGACCACCTCGCAGATGCAATTGTATGTTCTCTTTCAAACTATATGCTGTCATGTACTGTCGCCATGCTCCCACAAATACTTTTTTTAAATGTTGTTGATTCTGTCTTAAGAAAATTTATTTATTTTCACTGAAAATAAAATATTTATTTAAAGAGGTGGTTTCATTGAGTGTAATTGCATGTCTAATTTAATTTTGATAGTGACATAACAAATTCACACAGTTTCTGAACCGACACATTGATTTGTTTTTTTCTCTTAAAGTATATTTATATCAGTTCAACATTTTACACAGTAACAACAGGGGAAAGGTGATGCTGTTTAAAAATAAATATGAAAAAGTGATATCAACCCCATCTCTGACAGTATCGAAATGGTTTTCATTCAGTTTTATAAATACTGTCTTAACTAAATATTAGGTGCTGAATGGAACGGACTCGTGAGACTGTATGAGAGATGAGCCAATTAAAATCCAGTGTTCAGATTTATAAAAACAGTCTTTGACGTGGATAAGTGCTTAGCGGCACATCAGAGTCTAGGCAGAAGTACGCACTTTTCAGTGTCCGAGTACTGCAGGTATTTCGAAATTTAAGCAATTCCTGCTGCTCGCATTTATCAATTAAAGGATTTGGACATTGACTGGTGCTCTATTTTATATTAATGACATCTATTAGGCAGCGTTTACAAGCAGAGATCTGAAAACATTCAGGTGCAATTTTATAAATGAGGCCCAAGGTCTTCCACTCTGCTCATGGGGACCCACTGTCCTGCAAAATTTATTTCCAACCTGCTTCAGCACACCTGGCCTGGGACTTTTCGAGAGATCCTGAAGAGCTTGATTAGCTTGTTCAGGTGTGTTTGATTAGGGTTGTAGCTAAACTCTGCAGCTCAGTGGGTCTCCAGGAGCAGGGTTGAAGGCCTTTGATTTAATGGATAGTTCACCCAGATATGAAAATGTGTTTACGTACCCTCACGCCATCCGAGATGTAGATTACTTTCTTTATTCAGAAGAACATTAACAACGATTTTTAACTAAACTAAAACTAAACTTTTAACTAAACTGTTTTTTTTGTGATTTATAATATGCAAGTCAATGGGTGCCATAACTTTGAGAGCCAAAAAAGAACATACAGGAAACAAAAGTAATATTCGAGGCTCATGATAACATATTTACGTATTATAAAGCCATGCAATCAGTCTGTGCAGTGGTTTTCTGCACGCTCACAAGAGTCTGGAGCTCACGCTTTATGTCCCATGGTGACGTATGTGTGGTAACAAAATAATGCATTACTGATGCCATTGTTGTTTACAACAGAGAGGTAGGACGTGTGTGCAGAATGTGGCATCATCAGTCTTTGTAATGCCAGGTTTTGTTAAACTGCTTTACTTGCTGGTAGTAAACTGCTTTTGAAGGTGTTTGGTCTGGACACGCATCCTTCCTCTCTGTTGTAAACAACAATGGCATCAGTTCAGGCATGATTGTGCACATACGTCATCATGTATCAGATAGCTTGAGCTCCAGAACCATTTGCCAGAGGCTCTGGATTACAGGTAATAATGCTGTAAATAATACTCCGTTTCTTGCACAGGCCGATCATTTCATTGCATAAGATCTCAGTGTATCGTCAGGAGCCACGGGTATTAAGTTTGTGCTTCCTGTACCTGCTTTCTTGACTCTCAAAGTGACAGAAGCTGTTGACTTGCATATCATGAATCACCAAGAACCACGGTTTCAGCTAAAAATCATCTTCAATGTTATTCTGAAGACCTACATCTAACATGGCCTGAGCGTGAGCAAATTAACTATTAACTATTCCTTTTTGAATTCTCATGGTATGCTCAGTTGCAGAGTTGAGCTTGATTTACATCATTCCAGGTGTCTCATTTACAGGTGCCTCTTCAGATTTTAGAGCAGATCTGTTATCTGAGAGTGGATGTTGCTATAGCCGACGATCTAATCCATCTTACTCAGTGCGATCATGTCTGAGCATCTCATCTGACGGACAATTGCTCACAGTCTATTGCTTTGTTCTGCGTCAAACAGGCCAGACTCCATTTACATAAAATCCATAAACAGAGACGGGCTGAAACCTGCTACCAGACAGTGGATATGGACAGTCCATACTGTATATTCACCAAACCAATACTAGCTAATGCATTTCTACAAACCCTGCATTCATGTTCAAACACTTACTATAACACCAAAACCCATATCCATAAAGTGGATTTTAATCAGTGCTAAATATCGCTGAATGATTGCAAAGCCACACTGCATGTTAATCAAATCACAGTCTGCAGTCAGAGCCATGAAATGCCACTGTCTAGCACCTCCTTCAAACCAGACTGCAACTCATCGAAAACAGTGCAACGAGTATTGTGAATTTAGATATGACTGAGATTAATAATTCTGGATAGCGGTCTGTAACTTATTATTGAATCTAGCCATTGTAAACGTGCATAACATGCACATTTGCTAACAATATTATTTCTGGTTAATACAGAATGTGTTTTATGTATTAATTTGTTAAGTAAAACATGATCTGAGTTTGTGTTATTCTTTTAGTTGAACCAAAATTTGTCTGGTAGTGTCGTTTTTCCCCTGTAACTATTTACAAAGTCGGTAGATGTATCTCACATTTAGGTTAACAAATTTAGGCTACGTAAACTTTGTGAGAACATTGTTTCTAAATGTTCCTAAAATATTAAAATGTCCAGTCTTCTTGTCATGATTATATTGTTATTAGAAGGCTACAAAACCTTTCTTAAAACATTCTTTATTTTCACCCAAAATATAACATTATTTCAATGTTTATTTGTAATAAAAATGTTACTATCGTTTTACTATCGTGTTTATAACGTTATTTGAAGGTTACAAAATGTTTCTTAAAACGTATTTTATTTTCACCCAAAATATAACATTATTTGAATGTTTACTTTGCTCTCAGCATGCTCAACTTTCATCAAGTGCAAATAACATCTTAAGGATGTTCCGAGATCTAATAACATTTTCTCTCAACGTTACAAGAACGTATATCAAATATTAATAATATATTCCATAAACATTACTTTGTTCTAACATTTATATAATGTTAGTAAAAGTTGAAACAACATTCCCTGTTAGCTCGGATGAGTGTTTTAAAATCAAATCTATTCAAATGTTAAAAGTCATGTAGTATATTCAAGCCTTTAGTCATACAAGCTTTTCAAAGAATGCCATAAGCCATATTACCTCTGATGCTGATACACATCAACATGCAGACATGTACAAACAGCTGTAATCTCTCAGTGTTACGATATGTTTGCCCGCAACACACAAATCAAGTCAACATGAAGACAGTCCCTGTCCTGTGCTGGCGCTGTCTGCTCATCTTCACGTCTCCACCCTGTCTCTCAGACGGCTTTCCTCTTCTCTCGCTTGACTCATTCAGCCGGTGTCGTTCCGTCATATGTGTTTGTAGACAGGTGACTGCAGTGGGCTACACCAGTAACACCTCAAGCATTATGCAGTCATTGCTCAGTTTACACTGAAAACAGTATGACTGTGGTTCTGCAATTGGCCTGTTTCACACCACATGATTAACCAGCGAGTAAGTGGCAACGTAGCAGGCTCATGTCGTGCTTTCACGCTGACAGCATTTCTGCTGCGCACCAGAGCTGCAGCTCTACATAGAAAATAAAGTGGTTTCTACATCACTATTTGTTTTATTAGTGGCCATATTTAAAAAAAATTATGAGGAGTTGGCCATTAAAGGGGTCATATAATACTACATGCACTTTTACAAGTTGTTTGAACTAAATTTGTGTTGGCAGTGTATGTACACAACCACCCTATAATGATAAAAATCCACCCAGTGTTTTTTTTTTTAATCGTGTTAAATGTTTTCCCCTTTCTCAAATCGAGCTGATCTCAGATGCCTGTCTGTGTGACGTCACATAGACAGGCCCCTCCCATGATAGTTTGATTGACAGTAGCGTTTCAGCACAGACTGGACGGGTGTCTTACCTTAGCGCCGCCCTGAATGAGCTGTCATCAGTCCGCCATTGTTTCACCGCCGGATCAGATGAAGACAAGAATGACTCCTAGCAAGCGATTGAGGTGTTCTGTTGTTGGATGTAATAATGAACATAGCAGTCATCATTTACTCCTGACATCTGAGCCACTGAAGATGCAGTGGATTACATTGTTTCTGAAGGGAATGCGCCCCCGATCTACATAAATGCATCTATGTTCGCGCGAATCATTCATGATGCAGCCTCATCTACAGAAGAAGCGAGTATAATGTTTTGTAATGAATCTTTGCAAATCGCCTTTCCTAATAATGTGCTAATTAGCAAGTTTCACGATGAATGCGGCTAAAGTGAACAGTCTCTCCGAGAGCAGATCAGAAGAGAGGGGCGGGGTCAGCACACCTCATTAACATTTAAAGGGAAATGCTACAAAAACGTCTTGATCTGAAAAGAGCTGTTTTTGACAGGGTAAAAAAGGTGTTTTTTACACTACCATTGAGAAATTTTAGCCCAACAATGTTACTTTTCATTAAGACCCTAAAGAATCATATCAATTTGTGAAAAATGGGCATCCTATGACCCCTTTACGACTTATTTCTTAATTATTGTGAAATCTAATTTACAGAAGAAGAGAAGCCATGTTTACATCCATGTGGTAATTAATCTACAAACAATGACACGTAAACCACAAATTAAAGCTTAAATCATGTGGATTCAGTCAGATTTAATGAATAGCAGCAGCTGAGACTATACTACTTGTATTACAGTGAATGGGAGAAATTGAACACCCAATATGGCAGCCCTAGTAAAGAAATTTGACAGAAAGAAGGCAGTTCCAAATAAAAGAGCCAATCAGCAATCTGCAAAATCATTGCTTGGTATTTACGATGTAAATGCTGTCTGCTGCTGTCAGCTTAATATAACCGTTTAGTGGCTGGTGTCAAGAAACAGTCTTTGCTCTACACTGCACATGCTCAGTGGCTGGACCGAAATAAAATATAGAGTTTTTAATGTCATTTGGGGGTTTATAACTATCTAAAATTTGCTACTGAAATGTGAGTTTGGCGAGTAGTTTTTAAGATAGACGGGAAATTGAAATATCCAAATTTAAAGGATTAGTTCACTCCAGAATTAAAATGTCCTGATAATTTACTCACCCCCATGTAATCCAAGATGTTCATGTCTGTAGGGTTTTTATTAGCTCTAAAAAGGGAAATATTTATGACGAATTATAACTGGTTATGATTCATAATAAATATTTAGATTATATCTTCGAATTAACTGTAGCAGAAGCAATATTACAATTATTTGATCTGTCCGTCCACCGAGCAGACAATATAATCATTTATCAATTCAAGGAATGTTTATTTTTCTGGCCACGGAACAATAAACTGTCCTTCTTTGTTTACACTTCCATAACTTTTGTACACTTTCATTTTTTGAAATTTGTTTCAAAATTCAGTTTTTTCTTCTTCTTTAAAAAGAGTCCAACCTTAGGTCTGTATTTCAAAGTGTTCATTACAGTTATTTAAATGATTTTGAGTTTGCTGTGTTACTCTCCCTGACCAAGGCATGGGCTAAACGCATTGGAGAGTTTTTAGGTCTTTTGGATGTAGCCATCTGATAATAAAGGCTTTTTAATCTGAAAGAGTGCCATGATCATCCTAAAGTTTTCTTTGATGGACTGTTACACACCCTAGACCAGAGAGCACCTTGACCTTACAGTCGTCCCAGAGATGCACTCTGTAGTTTTGGACTTTATTTAAAAGATTAGTTCACTCCAGAATTAAAATTTCCTGATAATTTACTCACCCCAGTGTCATCCAAGATGTTCATGTCTTTCTTTCTTCACTCCTTCCAGAAAACATTCCAGGATTTTTCTCAATATAATGGACTTCAAAGGGGACCAATGGGCTGAAGGTCCGAATTCCAGTTTCAATGCAGCTTCAAAGGGGTCTGCACAATCCCAGCCGAAGGATAGGGGTCTTATCTAGCGAAACGATTGGTCATTTTATAAAAAAATATATATATTAATTTATATACTTTTAAACCACAAATGCTTGTCTTGCACCAGCTCAGATGTGCATCCACTTCACACATTACATAGCCAAGTTGGAATGGTCATGTTTTTCCTAGAAGAAAAGATTTGAACATTCAGTATATGCACACGAATGGAACATTTAAAACAATAAACTGATGCAAAGACATATAAACATGTGTCATTCAGCATTCGACAACATTTGAATTGTCCTCCTTCTCCACACTTGTAAACACTGGGTCAGTACTTCTGTTTACGTCATGTGTGACCTTTCCAACGTTTCTACGTAATGTGTGAAGTCGTGGAAGCGCATCGTGGAGCTAGTGTAAAAAGAGCATTTGTGGTTAAAAAGTATATACGTTTTTATTTTTATTAGAAAATTACTAATCATTTCGCTAGATAAGACCCCTATTCCTCGGCTGGGATCGTGAAACTGCAATTTGGACCTTCAACAAGTTGTTCCCCTTTGAAGTCCTCTATATGGAGAAAAATCCTGGAATGTTTTCTGGAATGAGTGAAGAAAGAAAGACATGAACATCTTGGATGACACTGGGGTGAGTAAATTATCAGGAAATTTTAATTCTGGAGTGAACTAATCTTTTAAATAAAGTCCAAAACTACAGAGTGCATCTCTGGGACGACTGTAAGGTCAAGGTGCTCTCTGGTCTAGGGTGTGTAACAGTCCATCAAAGAAAACTTTAGGATGATCATGGCACTCTTTCAGATTAAAAAGCCTTTATTATCAGATGGCTACATCCAAAAGACCTAAAAACTCTCCAATGCGTTTAGCCCATGCCTTGGTCAGGGAGAGTAACACAGCAAACTCAAAATCATTTAAATAACTGTAATGAACACTTTGAAATACAGACCTAAGGTTGGACTCTTTTTAAAGAAGAAGAAAAAACTGAATTTTGAAACAAATTTCAAAAAATGAAAGTGTACAAAAGTTATGGAAGTGTAAGTTTCCGGTAAATAAAATGTACTGAACTAAAAACATATTGTAATGTGGTGTTTTGGGTTGTGTTTCATGTTCATGTTTTCATGTCTTTTATTTTGGAGTTTAGTCATGGTCCCTGTTTGTGTCATGCTTCCCTTGCCCTCATGTATTCATGCCATTGGTTCCCCTGTTCATTGTGTCATGTTCAGAATCAGAATCAGAATCAGAATGAGTTTTTATTGCCAGGTATGTTTACACATACGAGGAATTTGTTTTCATGACAGAAGCTCCACAGTGTAACAGAATGACAGTGACAGAACAAAAACACAGATAATAAAAAATAGAATAATAGAACAAGTAACTAAGCAATAAAAATATACAAATCGACAATTGTATGTACAGGTATATAACAATAGACAGTTGTATGTACAGGTATATTATGTGCAAATTGAAATGTAGACTGAGTGTGTGTGTTAGATAAATAAGTGTATGAGTGAATAAATAGTGTGTGTTCCACAGTTATTGTCAAGTGTTCATGAGATGGATGGCCTGAGGGAAGAAACTGTTCCTGTGTCTGGTCGTTCTGGTGCTCAGAGCTCTGTAGCGTCGACCAGATGGCAACAGTTCAAAGAGGGAGTGTGCTGGATGTGAGGGGTCCAGAGTGATTCTGCCAGCCCTTTTGCTCACTCTGGACGAGTACAGTTATTGGAGAGAAGGGAGGGTTGTACCAATGATTCGCTCAGCAGTCCGGACTACCCTCTGAAGTCTTCTGAGGTCAGATTTGGTAGCTGAGCTGAACCAGACAGTTATTGAAGTGCAGAGGACAGATTCAATAATGGCGGAGTAGAACTGTTTCAGCAGCTCCTGTGGTTTCTGATTGGTTGTCTTAGGTCATGTGTCTTGTTTCCCATAGGTTTGTTCTTGTCATGTGATCCTCATGTCTGCTATAAGTAGCCCTCATGTTGCCATTGTCTTTGGTCATGTATTGAAGTTGTAACCTGCTGTTGGTGAGTCTTGTCTGTTCAAGTCAAGTCAAGTCAAGTCATGTCTGTGTCTTGGATTATTGTTTGGATGTTTGGATCACTCTGTAAATAAACTGCACTTGGGTTCTCACTTACGCTCGCTTTCAGTGGATGATTTGTTACAGAATACACGACCACCACAATGAACCCAGCAGATCGCCTAGTTCGCCTCCGTCAAGGTAATCACTCCATTGAGGATTATGTTCAGGATTTTTGTGGACTTTATCACCAGGTAGACTTCAACAATACTTTCCTTAAGGACATTTTCCGTTTTGGTTTGGACAAAAACATTTCACAGTTAATGCCACGCAATACCCCACACTGGTCACTAGAACAATACATTGACTTTGCACTCCGTTTGGCTGGCTCTCAATTTACTGTGGGGATAGTTGATGAGGAATCCTGCTATCCTCCAGTATCCACCACACCAAAATGTTTTCACATTACATCTGGGATTGTTCAAGTCACGTCAGAGTCTACGGAACCTGCTCCCATCACGTCTGCCAAGCCACAGCCTGCTCACGTCACGTCTGCCAAGCCACAGCCTGCACACGTCACGTCTGCCAAGCCACAGCCTGCTCACGTCACATCTGCCAAGCCACAGCCTGCTCACGTCATGCCTGCTACTCCAGGACCTGCTCACATCATGCCAGATAAGGCAAAGTTTACTCATGTCATGTCTACAAACTCAAAGCCTGATCACATCATGTCTGCCAAGCCAGAGTCCGCTAACGTCATGTCTGCTACCCCAGGTCCTCTTCACGTCACGTCTGCCAAGCCAGAGCTGGCTCACGTCATGCTGCACGTCACGTCTGCCAAGCCAGAGCTGGCTCACATCATGCTGACACATCAGGAGATTCTTTCCAATATGGCCGCCATTGAAGAGCTACGTTGCAAGAAGGCCGCCACACAAGAGTCTCTTCAAAAAATGGCCACCCTTCTAGAGTCTCGTCACGTCTTAGCTGATCCTCCAGAATCTCGTCATGACATGGCCGCCAGTTCAGAGAATGCTCACGCCACGGCTGAGTCCCCGGCCAAGATGGCCACCACGGCTGAGTCCCCGGCCAAGATGGCCGCCATGCCTGAGCCTCTCCACGTCACGACTATCCAAGATTTTTTGGGGGGGCTATAGTATCCAAGCTCCTGAGTCGGACGCGGAGCTTGGGCTAAGACTGAAAGGACTGATAGCTAGTGTGATGGACCCACCTCTGATGTCGGTGCGAGCTGCAGGCATCCCGGCGACGTCAGCCCTCTCAAGCCACTCCATCTTAGAGGTCATGCCACTCTCTGCTGCCCTTCCTGTAGTCCACGAGTCCGCTCCAGAGGCCTCTCCTGTCCTAGAGTCCACTCCAGAGGCCTCTCCTGTCCTCGAGTCCGCTCCAGAGGCCTCTCCTATACACGAGTCCACTCCAAGGGCCTTTCCTGTGCCTCCAGAAGTGGTAGCTTCCGCTGCAGAACCTCCAGAGGTGGCGGCATCCGCTGCAGAACCTCCTGAGGTGGTGGCGTCTGCTTCTGAGCTCACTGTCTGTCCTACCACAGCCACAGAGGCCGTTCACAAACTCACAGACTGTCCTGTCACGGCCACGGAGGCCGTTCACGAACTCACTGTCTGTCCTGCCATGGCCAAGGAGGCTGTTCATGAACTCCCTATCTGTCCTTTCACGGCCAAGGAGGCCATTCAAGAACTCTCTGCTTGCTCCATCACAATAAAGTGGTCTGTCCATGTCTCTGCTCCGCCATGGCTTCCTGCTCTGCCATCATCACCCGGCCGCCCTGATCTGCCTGCACCGCCATGGCCCCCCGATCTGCCTGCTCCGCCATGGCCCCCCGATCTGCCTGCACCGCCATACCAAATACCAAACTATAGCCTCTGGGTGACAAATTAAATTTTTTTTAATGCATTTTCGTGTCACAAATTTATTCAATTCTGTCACAATATTACTTCTATCACAAAATACTCACCGAATATGGTACCTTGAGACTCAGACCTTTCCAACGATATGCATTTTGTCAAGATTAGAAAAATCTTTGATTATAAAATATTATACGACATTTCATAATATGACACTTAAAAGGCAATAAAAAAAGTGCCAAGAGTTTAAATGCTTGAAATCTGTTAATATAAGCAAGATATTTTCATGTTTTATTCTGCTTTTTCAGCCTCATTGTGTTGTACTTGCACTCTTGCTAACTTTTCTAACTCAAACTTTCCAACCTGTAGATTTTAAATAAAGACTGAAATAGTTGTCGGAAACTTAGTGGTTTAATAAAATGGTTTGTGTGTCTGGCATTGTGCGTAATTGTATGTCGAGTCCAAATGATTTTTCAAGCCATGGGGGAATAGTTTGCTCCAGCATTTTATGTAAACTCAGCAAACTCAAAATCCTTTAAATAACTGTAATTAACACTTTGAAATACAGACCTAAGGTTGGGTTCTTTTTAAAGAAGACAAAAACAGCAGATTATATAAATTAAAGCATTTCAAAAAATGATGTAGCTTCGTAAAAAGCCTGCATCGCAAAACATTTACATCTTTGCAAGAGTTTGGCAAAAATAGGCTCCTAATTGAAGCTCTACTTGTAGCTACAGCACACTCCTGCTAGGCAGCACAAGCTGCTTGAGTGGGATCTGTGAAGACTGTAACCAGCTATTATGGGCGCTAAAATAAATGCAATGTGAAACAGGCCTTAGTCAGTTACCCAAAACTGTCTTGGAGGAATCCGCACAATGGCATCTTGACAAAATATTAATTGCCATGTTAACTGTTTCCAAGGCAACATTGTTTCATCAGACGGAGAAACAGGCAGCAGTTGAGCAGCTGTTGAGGTGACGGAACTGTAGCTGTGTCTTATCTTCTGGCAAACAGTAACTGCAAAACATAGCTGACTTGTTTTCAGAGGATATGTCTTGAAATACATTTATTTGTATTAAGTTTTGGGGATTTATTTATTTATTCATGTACTTTTTTAAATTACAAATTTAGTAGTTTTAAGGGAGGGATGTTTGGAAACAGCCATCATTTCTGCATTTTATTGTTGCTGCTACTGGTGTGTGTGTGTGTGTGTTAAATCCATGGCACTAAAGCTGTATTTAATTCAATTATGTAGCAGTATATGAGTATATTATTTTGTACAAATACAGTTTTCTTTCTTTTTTAACAAATAGTCACAGAAAGTGCTTAACCTTCAGAAACTGGGATTATCTGGCTAAATGTTAAAAAGTGCTATTTGTTTTGATTTTCATGGTCTAGCAATAAAAAAATCTAATATTAAATAGTACTAAAAATATATAATAAAATTACACAAAAATAGCAGAATCAGTAACATTGTTGCAGATTTAACTGTCACTGGCTAGTTTGGAAATTAAATGTTGGGTTGTAGTATTGATAAACGTATAGAAATGCATACATATATTTACTTTTTACTGCTATAAAAGCAAAAGTAATAGGACTGACACAGTGTTATTGTACAGGTTGATCTAACATGTTTATCTTTATATAGTTGTCATAATTTTAACACATGCACAGGCTGAACATGTAGCAGTGTTCAGTGTTGTAGTGTGGTGTTCTGTATTCATATTTCTGAAGTCTATTTCTCATCTGTTTATCCGGAGTGGCTATTCCTGTGCTCCAGAGCTCTGCCTGTGAAAGGCCATGCTTGACTGGGCAGTTAGGCTGGAGCCAGCCTCTTCTTCACTGCGCTCATGATTTACATGGCTGTCTGGACGTCACACACACCCCACAATGAGTTGGATTGCATCAGCAGCCTTCCACTCTTTCCCTCTGTCTCCTTACACACACACACATGCACGCATAAACAACATCCCTCCCCCACCGTCGTCAGGCTTGAGCAATCTGCCTCCCAGAAGACTCTGACGAAGGCAGCCCTCCCCCGTCTGTTCAGGTCTCGCTGATTCCCATGAGACTGGACTGAATCCTTGTGAACAAGGTTAAAGTGTTCACTATTAAACACAACACTTGACTTGTGCTCAGGGTCTGACTGAACACATGAGGTTTGGAGCAGCTCTGCCTGCGGTGAAGGTAAGATATCAGGAAAGTAAAGGAAGAATTCAAATAAATCTTAATAAAAACTTTTTTTTTTTTAAAGTGAAAAGACAAGTGAAATGGCTGTGACATTTATTTCAAGTGCATTTTGATATTGGTCTAATCAAAAATCATGGTTTAAACTAATTTTGTAAAGTTTAAGAAAAAATAAAATAAATAATTTTGTTTAAATAGTATTTTTGCTGGACACTTGAATGTTTATGTGCAAAATGCATACTGGCTAGCTTTACTGAATGCAGAAATGACTATGGGTATTGATTGATTGATTGAAATGTTTAAGTGGAAATTCTGCTTTCATATTTTCATATATATCAATGAAAAACAACATTAAAGGGATAGTTCACCCAAAAATGAAAATTCTGTCATTTACTCACCCTCAAGTTGTTTCAAACCTGTATGAATGTCTTGTTGAAGTAGAATATGAGTAACCAAAGAGTTGATGGTCCTCACTGACTTATGGAATAAATGAATGAATGAATGAATACATATATATCCCCCCCTGTGCAGGCTTAATTTTCTTTCTTATTCTTTTTTTTTTCTCTTCAGTGCCAAAAAAAAACATAAAGGCATACCTTTAACGTTAAACTAAACGACATGTGATTACTTTGTACAATAAATAGATTCAAATGTGACTCTTTATTCACTTTCAAATGTCAATGCATAAAGATTACATCAAGTATGAAAACATCATAGATAAGCTAACATCAAAACTCATTGGTTTCGTCTCCATTTGGCCCAAACAGGTATGTGTCGCCATATCAAATGTGTATTATTATAAAAAGTGATTGTGTCCCGTTACAAGACTTAGAATATAGTTTACCAACCAAGTTGTATGGTTTGTTTTCACACTACCTTATTTCCATTTTGGAGTTTAAAGTTTTGAGTTCCATTGACTTTCGTAATAAAACATTCTTCAAATATCTTCCTTTGTATTTTGCAGAAGAATGAAAAGCACACGCAAGTAAGGCTGAGTAAATAATGACAGCATTTGTATTTTGTGTGGAACTACAAGCCATACACTTCATTTGCACTCACTTCAAATCTAATATGTCTGTCAAGTGACGAGTCAGTTCTCACAATTTTTTTAATTGACTGTAATGTCTTCAGACTTCAAACTTCAGTATGCAGAAGTGCAAAAGGCATACTTACTGTTGCCGAAGTAAATGCTTTCAGTACAACAAAAAAACATCCTCTGACGTGAAGGTAAGAGAATTGTCATTTCTACATGAAATTTTGAATTTTTCATTCAAAAGCATACAGTAAATGTGGCATCTGCAAGAAGATATGTGAGTATGTTAATGTTCGAAAGGTGTTGTCGTTGTTGTTTCATCACTACTTAAGGCCAGGCTGTTTTAAGATCAGCTGATAGAATTTGCTGTCTTGACATTTCAAACTGGTGTAAACTGGATTGTTGTTTGCCTGGAACATTGAGCAGGTATGTGTTAGGAGACGTGTGAAGTCAATGCTTGCCCGCCCGGGTGAGTTCAGCCAATCGTCTCAAAACAGCTTGGGAAATGAATGTTAAAGAGTTTCCAGATAAATAAATTCACAGACTCGCTGACTCACTGAGTGTAATTTTTGCTTTTGCACAGTGAGTATTATTCAAACTCTTCCTCTAACCTAAAATACTCATTTAGTCAGACAGAAGGAAGTGGCTGATATTTTGGGGAATTGAGGCGTGTGTCATTGGCTGATGTGGGCAGAGACATGATTCACACCTTTATAGTCTTGTGTAGGAGACAAAAGTCATTGATGGATGAGATCATCCAAGGGGCATAATATCTCACAATGGATGCATTTAAAATTTGAATCCAGCAATGCACTTTCCTAGACGGCTCCTGTGTGCACAATGCATGCTTGTACAATTAAAGAGACTAGTAACAACAGTTAGCTCAAACTAACCGAGGTTTGCTACACTGAATTGTTAAAACGGCACACTAGGCTACTGGAAAACCTGTAGAAGTCTATCAGATTTAGAGTTTGCCTTTACAAAAGGCACAAGCCCAGGTGTTTCCAGTTTAAATGTTTCTTTCTATCAAGAAATGAGAGAAATGACCAAGAACTCTCTCAGCTCTTGGTCAGAGGGCTGTTCATAAAATTCTATGTCATCTTCTTTCACATCGAAATCATCAGCGATCGTTACATTGTAACTTTGTGAGCTTTAGACGTAGGTACATCTGAGCAAGGTCTGCACATGAGTTCTCACTCTCCGTTGTAAAAAAACAACTTCAGCTTACATGTGAGTATGTGTCCGCACATACGTCATTAAGCAACAGGAAGTTTGCGTTCCAGACAGTCGTAAACGTACTGAGAACCATTTGCCTGAGGCTGTGGATTAAAGGTAATAATGTTGTAAATAATGTTAATTTTCTTGCACAGACCGATCATTTCGCTTCTAAGATCTCACTATATCGTCAGGAGCCACGGTTATTGATTTGGTCTTCTCTGTATATGTTTTTTTGACACTCAAAACCAGCAGCCACAGACGTGCAGTTTATGAATCGTCAAGGTCCACGGTGTCAGGGTCTGGCGTCTGGTGTTCTCCCTCTCTCCTCCAGAGGGCGCCATCTCCCGGACTCCCATTCCCCAAACCCCATACACCTGTTCACTCATTACACCAATTCCCCAAACTCCACACACCTGTTCAGTCACTCACTCATCACACTCACCCTCAGCTGTGCCCCGTTGTCACTGACTATATCTTCTCCTCTCACTCACCACTTGGCCTGGCTGTGTGTGTATGTAATGGTGTTCGTCGTCCCTAGACCTGTTTTTGTTTTGCCTTGTTGGCCTCAGCCCCGCTCGGCCGTTCCCCTGGGGAGGGGGACACTCTGGAACGTCTGGAAGCCGTTCCTTAGGGGAGGGGTCCTGTCAGGGTCTGGCATCTGGTGTTCTCCCTCTCTCCTCCAGAGGGCGCCATCTCCCGGACTCCCATTCCCCAAACCCCATACACCTGTTCACTCATTACACCAATTCCCCAAACTCCACACACCTGTTCAGTCACTCACTCAACACACTCACCCTCAGCTGTGCCCCGTTGTCACTGACTATATCTTCTCCTCTCACTCACCACTCGGCCTGGCTGTGTGTGTATGTAATGGTGTTCGTCGTCCCTAGACCTGTTTTTGTTTTGCCTTGTTGGCCTTTCTGTTTGGAATAAAGGAGTTTTCACCTGCATTTGGACCCAGACCCTATTTTTCCACGGTGCCCCTTACCGCCCCGTGACACACGGTTTCAGATAAAAATCTTCTTTACTGTTTTATTGAAGAAAAATAGTCACCTAGATATTGGATGGCCTGAGAGTGAGTAAATTAACAGCAATTTTTCATTTTTGGATGAATTATCCCTTTAAAGGTGCAGTATGTAAGTTTTTGACACTACTAAAGCATACAAATACCATAATATGTTTGCAGATATTTAAGAAAGTGCTAAGTTAACATACTTGTTTATCGGAAAAACAATGCTACAGTCAGTTATTCTCCTTTGAAAATGTGCGTTCCGGGCCGGAATGTCGGTCTCTGTTTTGGTTTGTGAAACCCGCCCACTGCCAGTTTACCCAATTGTATTTGGTTGGCGGAAAACACAACGTATTTCATTTCATTCATAGTCATATTGCGTTCGTTCCTGTTGGTGTCGTCAATCTGGCAACCTGCGTGTGCGTCAAGTCTGAGGAGGAGGGGCCGGGTGAAAAAAACCCTCTCCAATATTTTGAATTTGGACTGCAATACCTAGTTTAACCACTCGGGGGTCAATCCTACATACAGCACATTTAAGCTACACTTTGCAAAAAGTAACTTCATTGAAGCTGTGTATGGGGACAATATATTTTTAAATATTGTCTAAATTCTTCTTATATAGTAATATACAGTCATTTCAAACTTATTTCAACACAAAAACAGCGCAAAAACCGGTCAGGGTGACTGAATTGAACTGGAACAGGCAAGCTGACATTAAATTCAACTTAAAACTAGAATACACCCTAATTTTAATGCATTTCTGTGGAAAACAAATACACATTTCACATTGTTTCAGAATGGTGCACAATCTTGAGCATGGAAGCTTGTAATATTTACATTTATTTAAAAAATTGCTATGTAACATTTGGTTGTGCTGTTGGATAAATTATATACTAGAATGCGAGAAAAGCTACATTATTTTCACCCACTCACCGTCTGACATCGGACTGTGTAAAGTGTGAAAAGAGTCCATTGTGAACATTCTTCAAAACTTCTTATTTCACGTTCAGTGGAAGCAAGTCATATGAGCAAGTTAATGATGACAGAGTTCATATTTTTTTCAGGTGAATTATTTATTTTTAAAATAACTCTCTCTGTTGTACTGGAAGAGAAAGAACAAATTGCTGACTAAAAATACTGCATTGTGCAAGGTCAGTGTGATGATGTGATTGGAGCGCTGAAGGCTCATTATGTCAAACAGAGAACGAGCAAACACAAGAGCTCTCGTACTGTCACACTGACTACAGATAAATTCATATCTTCATATCTTTCAACACACAGATAAAACTTTGTTCATTCTGTACCTTATTTTGTTACACTGCAAATCAACGGTTTATAGATTAAAGTAATCCCATCTTGCGTTGTTTTGCATCATGCAACTTTTTCCTAATGAATGCAGTGAATGCAAAAGGTAAAAATGATGTTACTATTATTTCAAATGAACACTATTGTTTAAAATGAGAACTAAACCGTGATTTTTTTTTTTAAATCAACAAGGACACATTTGTTTGATCAAAAGTGACAGTAGAGACATTTATATAATGTTATAAAATATTTCAGGTAAATTCTGTTCTTTTGAACTTTCAAAGAATCCTGAAAAAAGTATATAATGGTTTGCACAAAAATGTGTGGAGTTATGGTTGAAAAACCTAGCTGTATAGAAAAGTTGTGATGAAGTGCTGGGTTGGCTGAGACCATGAGCAGTTCTCTCTTAGCAAGGATGAGTTGAAGGTGATGGTCCCTCATCCAGCCAGAAATATCTGGCAGAAAGGCTGCAATGTGAACAGCTACCATCGGATCATCTGTTTGGAATGAGAAGTAGAGTTGAGTGTCATCAGCATAGCAGTGATAAGAAAAGTCATGCTTCTGAACGACAGATCCTAATGATGACATGTAGATGGAGAAGAGAAGTGGTCTAAGCACTGAGCCCTGAGGAACCCCAGTAGCAAGAAGTTGGCTTGGAAACCTCACCCCTCATCAATGTTTTCAACATTGATAAAAATTTGAAATATTTCTTGAGCAGCAAATCAGTATCATGTCTGTTTTTGGTTTTTGTATCTTGTTCAAGTTTTCATGTCTTTTATTTTGTATTTTTTTCATAGTTATGGTTCCTGTCAGTTTCCCTTGCCCTTATGCAATCCTGCTATTGATCGTCTTGTTCATGTCTTGTTCTTATTGGTTGATTTGGTCATGTGGTTCTTAGTTTCTGTTTTGTGATTGGGTCATTGTCTTGATTGTTCACAGTTGTTCTTTGTTTAGTAATTTAGTTTTGTGTATAAATAACCCTCATGTTGCCATTGTTTTTTGTTTCTAGGTTTATTCGTGTAACCGTCGTTGTTGAGTTTTTTTACATGTCCAGGGTTGGAATACATGTAACTGCCTTATGTAATCAGGACACAAAAAACTGGTAACTGTAATTCGTTACAGTTACATAAAAAAAACAAAGTAATCATATTTCAGTTACATTTTGTAAAAAAAAAAAGAAAAGGGAATACTATCAGGATTACATTGGTTTCATTTTAGTAAGGAATAATTGACGATGGGCCGTTGAATTACTAGAAAATAAAATTACCAGAGTCTGTGCATCTCTCGACAGGTTTCGGCGGCAACGTCTCCTAATAGCGAAACTTTAAGTTCAGCTGCTTGAAGGAAAGCGCCGTTATTACATCGCTAGTGAGAAATACCATGTAGCTTTTTATGTTGCTAAACTATTTTACTGACAAAATCGTCAGAGCAGAGCAAGGCGTTTCTGTGCGGGTGTGTGTACGTAGTACTGTTTGTGTGCGTCATGCATTGCGCAAGCGAGAGCGGGAGAAAGGGACTATGTGCTTTCTGTACATAATAAAATGTGATTTTGAAAAACATGGATATAAGTTGTTTCCTTTGTATAATTTGTGTAATTGTTATCTTATTGTTTAAACTATTTATTTGCTCTGTCATTTTCCTGTAAGGGCATTTGAAATAACTGGATCATTTAGTGAAGTGATATGGACATGTACTAACACCATGTGGAAGCAGACTGTCTGATGACCACATGGACCAAGTTCTCTTCTTTCATTACAATTGAAAATTTTGCTCAAACCTATGAGTTTTAAGTGAATGAACAGTTTGAATGCACATTTAGTCTTTCATTAGATATGCCAAATGCTGCCAATAGAACAAACTGCAATAGCCTACTTCACAGAATTAAACTTTGCAGTAATTTTGAATCCTACAATATTTTAGCATTGCTTAATTTTAACAATTCAATGCATCATTATATTTGTGTCAGACTTTGTTCCTTGTTTTGTGTGTGTTTTGCTCCCCATGTGCCCTCCTTGCCCTTATTTGGTATTCTTCCTGTTCCTGCTCCCTGATTGTTTCTAATTTGAGTCCAGGTGTTCCCCGTTTAGTTCGTATTGTTCCCAGGTGTGTCCCTTTAGTTTCTGTGCATTTAAACCCTGTGTTTCCCAGTGGTTCCCGTCTGCTGTTAAATGTCATCCCTGAAGTTGTAGTGGTTTGTATCCCTTTGTTTATTTAAATTAAATTCTAGTTGAAGTGTTCTCCTTTGCTCTGTGGTGTTTGCGGCAGGGCGGTCTGAGGTTGGAGCGATATGTGGAGGGTTTTCTCGAGCTCTCTAACCGGATGATCTGGCACGACGCCGCTCTAGGTGCGTGCTTCCTGCTGGGGTTGGATGACGAGATAATCTGCTGCGATCTTCCGACTTTTTTTTTTTTTTTTTTTCCCTGATTAATCCCCCGATGATTAATCTCATGCTGTTCTTGAATGGTTCAGATTTCGAAGTGGAAGAAGTAAAGAAATTTCCCAAGCCTCGTACGCAAACTCCCGCTGGAACGCGCCGCATCTCCCCAATTCACCCCACGCCGAGATCCTCCACATACCTCTCCAACAGTTCCTACCGCCTGCCCAACCCCAAATTCCCCGCTGTCCTCCGAAGCTCCACCGTTGTCCTCAGCCCAGGAGCGCAGGCCACTCGGAAGTCAAGACGCCGGGCTTCTCAACAAGTAAGCTCATCGGCCACGCCGTTTTCATGTCCGCCGGCCGCTCCAAAGACAAGCCCGCCAGCATCTCAGAATTAAAGTCCGCCGGCCGCTCCGAAGATAGGCCTGCCGGCCGCGCCGTTGTCAAGCCCACCGGCTGCCCAGTTCCCCCGTAACCCAGAGCGCCCTCCAGTGCCAGCTCCTCGCAAGTGCTTCCCAGTTCCCAAGTCTAGCCCAGGGAGGGCTCCAGATCCCCAGTTAAGCCCAGGGAGGGCTTTGGATTCCCTTACATGGCCCACGGAGGGCCTCGGAGCCTGTGAGCATCCCCAATAATTTTTTTAGTGGGGGGGGGGGAAGTAGGCCTCCAGCCGTAGAGGCGGGGGCTGGGGCTTCGGCCTTGGAGGATGCTTTGCCATGGCCTCCTGAACTACCTGCTCCACCGTGGCCACCGGATCTGCCTGCTCCACCATGTCCTCCGGATCTGCCTGCTCCGCCATGTCCTCCAGATCTGCCTGCTCCGCCATGGCACCCTGAACTGCCAGATCAGCCATGGGTCCCGGAATGGGCGCTGCCCTGGAGGCCTTCCATCCGTTAACCCTGTTCCTAGAGGCCTCCAGAGTGCCCCCCCCCCCCCCGGGGGTCTTTTAATCGCCGG
>NW_015505389.1:573280-586023 GCF_001515645.1 Sinocyclocheilus grahami | reverse complement strand
CCCCCCCCGTTGGATGTTATAAGGCGCGAGACGCGCCTTCCGGGAGGGTGGAGTCATTTCAGACTTTGTTGTGTGTTTTGCTCCCCATGTGCCCTCTTTGCCCTTATTTGGAATGCTCCCTGATTGTTTCTAATTTGAGTCCAGGCGTTCCCCGTTTAGTTCGTATTGTTCCCAGGTGTGTCCCTTTAGTTTCTGTGCATTTGAACCCTGTGTTTCCCGTCTGCTTTTAAATGTCGTTCCAGTGTTTTTGTATCCCTTTTGTTTATTTGAATTAAATTCTAGTTGAAGTGTTCTCCTCGTTCCTTCCTCCCCGAGTGACCGTGACAATTTGCTTGAGGAATTTTTATTTTTTCTGTTGCGGAAACATTTCTGTTGTGTTCTAGTTTCATATGAGCAGAGCATTTAATTACAGCATAGATGGCGTTTTCTTAAATATTTTAAATTGCACATCAGAGGCAAGTTTATATTTTGCATCATATCCATAATAAATATAAGTATTTTTGATGATATTGCTTTTACTTGACTATATTTACATATGTGACCTTGAAGGAATCCAAAAGTAATCAGATTACATTACTTTGTAATTACAGAACTTGGGTTTTCACAATGCTCGCCTCCAGTGGAATATCATTACAATCAGCATATTAGAATGATTTCTGAAGGATCATGTGACACTGAAGACTTGAGTAATGATGCTGAAAATTCAGCTTTGATCACAAAAATAAATTCCATTTTAACATATATTCACAAAGAAAACATTTATTTTAAATTGTAATATTTCACAACAATACACTTTTTTTTATCAAATAAATGCATGGTAAGCATTAGAAACTTTTAAAATAAGTCTCTTTTTTAATTTGGTTTCTTTTCTGGATAAAATATCTACCAATGGGGCAAGATAAATAATCTTATATCGCCTTTGAAGTAAGATTATTTTTCTTATCCCACTGGTAGATTTTTTTTCTTGTTTTAATCAAAAACTAACCAAAATTTTATCTTTTTTTTCCCCCCCCGAAAAAAATACTTAATATCTTAATTCATCTTGCTTCTCAAGTAAATTGATCTTGATTATTCATGTATCTTAATGATTATAAATTTGTACCAGAAAACAAGTAAAAAATTCTAAGATTTAATTTTTTTTTTGCAATTTAATAGTTAAATTTAAAGGTGACATAAAACACCAATTCACAACCCATTTTACTTCCATAATGTGACATATAGTAATTATGAGTGAGAATCAGAATATCTATTAACAAAAAAATGCCAAGATTTGGTTTATCCAACAGGAATTGATTTTTATCAGGAGACTAAAGGTTAAGTTTGCCCTCGAGAGCATCTCCAGGTAATTCAGTGGTATAGATTCCCAGAGAACATTGGAATATCTGAAATCACACTATTTCAATTAGTACATCATTATATAACACCGTGTCAGAAGTCCAGGATATTAACACAGCCAATCCATGTGAGAGTCAAGTGGAGTGTAATGGACAACTGAGGAATTGTGGGGGAGTCCTGAAGTGCCATCGTGACTCATTCACTGCACCCTTTCACCTCTGAGGTACAGCTCCATTCTTCCCCAAAGCACATCACCCACTCACTGTCTGGAAGAGCGTATCAGCACACAACCCCCCTGAGGTGAATCCACACACACACACACACATGAGGTGACTAGATGCATCATATAGATGCCAAGTTCTCAGTCTCAGGTTATAGAAGAGACAGATCAGTTGAACACACACACACACACATTCAAGTGTGTTGAAGTCCACAGGTATTGTGCACCGCCCACACACTGAAGCTCTGAGTCATAGCGCCGGCCAATGACAGAGCAGGGAATTTATGATGCGAGCAAGTGTGCTGACTCAGCCATGCAAATGTATGCCTGCACTAAGTGCTCAGAGAAACCAGCTGCATTCCTCATGAGACACATGTATATACATATAAACACACATATAAATACACCTCCACAGCGAGAAGCACGCTTTTCCATCACAACCCCGCCACACAATCATTACGAAGACTTTCCACTGACTTATATATATATATTTTTTTTATTTAAAGGTATTTTCTGTCACTAGACCTAAACCTAACCATTACCAAGCATTTATGCATTTTGGAATTTTCATTAAGACATGGTTTAGTATGCTTGTTTAGCTGTTTGGTTAGCGGGGTTGTCCTCATAATGTAGCAGATTCAGCTTTCTGTACATTGTGAGAATATTTTTGTCCCCATAATGTAGGTGAAACAGAAACACAACACACTTAGCTGTATAAATAGGGACATACTATATGTTAGCATTTTTATAAAATAAGGACATCCCCAAAACTTTTGTCAGATTTAGTTCACTTCGTCCCCAAAATATGGTTAAGTAGGTACACACACACACACACACACACAAACACACTGGTTCTGAGAAGAGTCAGCTCTGTGACCCTCCTTCCTGTGTTTTTCAGATGTATGTGATGCATCATGGTAAAAACAGCCTGTGATAATTAACTGTGGTAAGACTTGTGTGTACACAAGGAAACAATATGATGTTAAACCTCCCACATTAAAAACATTGTGCTTCTACCATAGTACATTGATGGTATTAGATGGTAACATCATGGCATTTTGATATACAGTTTACCATAATACTGATGATTACCATATTCATGTACCATGGTATTACTATGGTCCGTGTCTTAAAATTTTAATATTTGCTATTATAGTGCTTTTTGTTATCTTTTTGTTTGTGTTAAACAATAATTAAATCAAAGTAAAGTAATAATAGTAAACATAATAACTTTATAGTGCTAGAGTAATAGCAATAATTAAAAAAAAAACCTGATTTTAAATTGTTAACCTTATTATGTAATTCATCCTTTACCGTTTGTGTGTGTGTGTGTGTTTCCTTTCAAATCACATCGTATGATTTCATACAAAACTATCACATTGTAAAATAGTTACATTTTCTCATGGAGTTGGGTTGTTTTCTGTTAGTATAAAAATAGTTAAATGGTTAAAAGTAAACAATAGGTAAAAATGTACTAATGAAATATGTCAGGTCACAATATTCAATGAACAATATACTACTTAGAAAAAAAAAATTACGCAGTGATACGAATTCCGAATTTTGGAATTTCGCCACACTATACATTCACACCAAAAACAATAAATTAAGCATTAGCGTTAGCTCTGGCAGGTCACGTGAGTCAAGCTTGCATCAGTTGATTCTCAGCTGATCACATCTACCTATAGGAATACGACACCTATCGCGGCATTCCTATATAAGCTCTATTCAGTATTATTCAGCAGCTTTTCAGCTTGCTCAGGAGCAAATTACCCTCCTCTATCCCCAGCTCCTCCTTTCGCCACAGTCAGGACTTGGCTTTCTGATATTCCTTGCTAATCAGACTCCTTTATCTTGAATAAAGTGTTACACTTAAATATCATTGAGTACATTAATGATATCTGCCTTGTTCTGTTCTGTTAACCCAAACAATAGGTAAAAATGTACTAATGAAATATGTCAGGTCACAATATGCAATGAACAATATACTACTTAGAAAAAAAAAATTACACAGTGATACGAATTCCGAATTTTGGAATTTCGCCACACTATACATTCACACCAAAAACAATAAATTAAGCATTAGCGTTAGCTCTGGCAGGTCACGTGAGTCAAGCTTGCATCAGCTGATTCTCAGCTGATCACATCTACCTATAGGAATACGACACCTATCGCGGCATTCCTATATAAGCTCTATTCAGTATTATTCAGCAGCTTTTCAGCTTGCTCAGGAGCAAATTACCCTCCTCCATCCCCAGCTCCACCTTTCACCACAGTCAGGACTTGGCTTTCTGATATTCCTTGCTAATCAGACTCCTTTATCTTGAATAAAGTGTTACACTTAAATATCATTGAGTACATTAATGATATCTGCCTTGTTCTGTTCTGTTAACCCTGGGGGGGTTATTATTGCTGCTCTCCCTGCTCATTCATGACAGGCTGCATGGATGGGCAGGGAGGTTTTTTGCCCAGAACAGAACCATACCGCCAAACCAAACTTTATGCTAAGTATCTATCATTTTGACGATAGTGGTCCTGACAGAACTATATTAGCATCCACACCAATGCACTATAACATTCTGTTAATTATAAGCACACACTACAGTTTTGTCGGCTGTCACTTTTAACGCTCAATCTCTTTAAAGTAGGATGGGATCTGATTGGCTGTTGATGTTTTTATTGTTTATCAAAAAATGTTCTGAAAGTGATTCATTATTGTTATGTAGTGTGGACTCTGATATTCTTCTAAATTTACAAAGATTGTATAAGTATATTATTATAGTCATTGTCCTAGGTGTGAACAGGCATAGTAATGGACTATGGTAATACAGACCAAGATACAAACTTGCGAACATATACAGCTGCTGTCTGTGTGTGTGTATGTGTGTACAGGTTAATATATCCTGGTGGGGACTTAAACCTGGTTATGTAGTGTGGACTCTGATATTCTTCTAAATTTACAAAGATTGTATAAGTATATTATTATAGTCATTGTCCTAGGTGTGAACAGGCATAGTAATGGACTATGGTAATACAGACCAAACTTGCGAACATATACAGCTGCTGTCTGTGTGTGTGTATGTGTGTACAGGTTAATATATCCTGGTGGGGACTTAAACCTGACTACACACAGACTCATGGGGACTCCCAATTGTGGTCCCCACGGGTACAAAAGCTTATAAATCGTACAGAATTAAGTTTTTTGAAAATCTAAAAATGCAGAAAGTTTCCTGTGAGGGGTAGGTTTAGGGGTAGACAGTATAAAAACCATTACGCCTATGGAGAGTCTCCACAAGGATAGCTGACCAGACGTGTGTGTGTGTGTGTGTGTGTGTGTGTCTGTGTCTGTGTCTGTGTGTGTGTGTGTGTGTGTGTCTGTATCTGTGTGTGTGTCTGTGTCTGTGTGTGTGTGTGTGTGTGTCTGTGTGTGTGTGTGTGTTTCAGATGTTGGGGGAGAGGGCTGGAAGGGTTACTGCAAATATTGTTAGAAAACTGGTGTAACTAAACAGAAGTGGATACAGTGTTTGACAAGAGTGACCACAAAAGGAAGCAGATAACAGTCATGTCACTCAGACAGATCAAACACGGCCAAATGTCTTCTCACCCATCATGAGTTACATGAATTGTGAGCTGAGTTTTGTAAATTGGCTTATTTCAGCTTTGTATTATTGTCATATTCATATCCTAGCAGTAATTTTAGAACATGGACACCACAACAGACAATCATAGTTACCCCGAGATCTCTACTCAATCTACAATGTACTGAGGAAAACTATTATGCATATGAATTGATACAAACAAACAGTTCTGAATGAACATAAAATGAGAGGTGACTAGATGCATCATATAGATGGCGAGTTCTCAGAACAGACAATAAGTCTCAGGTTATAGAAGAGACAGATCAGTTGAACACACACAAACACACACACACACACTCTCTCCTCCATACAGTGACTCATCTGCCTGCTGTTAATGGCGGTTGGCTGTCTCTCTCTCTCTCTCTCTCTCTCTCCATCCACCTCCAGACTCAAACACACACGCATGCAGGGAGAGTCATGACAAACGGAACCATTACGCCTATGGAGAGTCCCCACAAGGATAGCTGACCGGACATGTGTGTGTGTGTGTGTGTGTGTGTGTGTGTGTGTGTGTGTGTGTGTGTGTGTGTGTGTGTGTGTGTGTGTGTCTGTGTGTGTGTGTGTGTGTGTCTGTGTGTGTGTGTGTGTTTCAGATGTTGGGGGAGAGGGCTGGAAGGGTTACTGCAAATATTGTTAGAAAACTGGTGTAACTAAACAGAAGTGGATACAGTGTTTGACAAGAGTGACCACAAAAGGAAGCAGATAACAGTCATGTCACTCAGACAGATCAAACACGGCCAAATGTCTTCTCACCCATCATGAGTTACATGAATTGTGAGCTGAGTTTTGTAAATTGGCTTATTTCAGCTTTGTATTATTGTCATATTCATATCCTAGCAGTAATTTTAGAACATGGACACCACAACAGACAATCATAGTTACCCCGAGATCTCTACTCAATCTACAATGTACTGAGGAAAACTATTATGCATATGAATTGATACAAACAAACAGTTCTGAATGAACATAAAATGAGAGGTGACTAGATGCATCATATAGATGGCGAGTTCTCAGAACAGACAATAAGTCTCAGGTTATAGAAGAGACAGATCAGTTGAACACACACAAACACACACACACACACTCTCTCCTCCATACAGTGACTCATCTGCCTGCTGTTAATGGCGGTTGGCTGTCTCTCTCTCTCTCTCTCTCCATCCACCTCCAGACTCAAACACACATGCATGCAGGAAGAGTCATGACAAACGGAGCTTGGCTGCTCCCTGCTGGAATGGATGTGAAGTACAGCATGAAAGCATCAGTATCAGAATGGAATAGTTGCCTCTTGCTGACTGCACAAAAATAACACGTGAAACAGTTCAGGTCAGCAAGTGCTTTAAGTTATCACCTCAAAGATAATTGCTTTTAAATCCAAAATTGTGTGAACATTTCTAAATATTTTGGTAGTTCAATCAAATAATGAGTTAAGCAGAGATTAAAAATCACAGCTCAAATAACCGGTGGTTCAGTTAGTGCACTGGGAATGGATAGTTAAGTCAAGAAGGCATTGCATTGTGGGATAAAGTATTCAACACAGTGTGCTCTGGAAAATATGGTAGGTCATCCAGGCTTTGCATGCAAGATATGTTCCTTTGCTTTGTCATTCAGAATCTGCTGATAGATGCCATTACTACACCAGGAGTGAATGCATTTTTGCAGTGATGGCTATTCAAAAGCACCCATGTCGTCTGACAAAATATATTTCATAATAGTGATGATGTTGATAATCATAATCATCATCATCATCATCATCATCATATTTTTACAGTAGATTTTTTTTTTACCAGTGAGCATTATTTCAGGGCTCTTAAAAGCATAGAGAACATGATGATAAGATTAAAGTACATACTGAATACTGCATAAGTTACGAACATAATATTTAGTTTTACTGCTGTACATGAACCCAGTGTATATATTTGCGCATCAACTTTCCTACATAAGACAAGTGTTGCATTTTGCTTCAAAAATATGTGTACAAGAGAGACCTTTATTATGATGCTTTATTAAATGGAAAGGAACTGAATTGTACAGAAAATAAACATTAAATTAATGATGATAAAGAGAATAGTGGATGAACAAACTCATGAATTTTAATGAGTTAAAAACAATTAGCATGTACTTAAAATCCCATGGACATCTGTAAACACAAAAAAAGCTAATCTGTGTAAATTCACCCATGCGCAATTTCAGACTATTTAAACAGTCAAATGTGTGAGATGAATATATATATTCATATATATTATGGTCAAATATGGACTAACCCAAACGTTGAGTTAAATTGTTACATTAAATTTTTAACCCCAAATTTGGGTTGAAACAACCCAGCATTTTTTAGAGTGTAGACACACAAACACACATGCATATATAGGCTACTAGGGATGTCAAATGTAATATGTTAACTGTGCAATTATTATTATTATTATTTTATTTTTTTTCAGTTTAATGCAAATGTTTGCGCAATTAATACAACATCCATTTTTTTCCAATAATAATAACGGTGATGATGATGATGATGATGATGATAATAATAATAATAATAATAATAATAAAACATTCCCAATTTAATTTGGAATGTATATTGTTTGTGACAATTCAGCTAACAATAAAACAATTCTTTATGATATGTTCTTGGTGCAACATTACAGAGCACCAGCAGGGGTGACTATTGCTCTACTGGCAGCGCTCTTCTTTGTCTGTGGTCTTGTCGATGGCCGGTTACCTCAAGTGACCAGTGGTCATATACAGGCTCAGTGAACTGCTACCCTGAAAATAGCAATTAATACATGCAGCTTTGTCATAGATGGAAAAAGAAAGAAAGAAAAAAATACAGAAAGGAGGTAAATATGCTAAATTCAGAAATACACTCAACCACCAAGTGTGTGGTGAAGTATTAAGAACTGGATCTTTGTTAGCCAGTGTGAGGGGCTGAGACACAGTGAGGAGCCATAGATCTCACTCCTCAGCACTATATTTCTGATTGATTTACAGCTGTATGACTATTTAAAGTCTTTCTTTCTCTCGTTCTTTGCTGTCAAACAGCGATGTTGGATATCTGCCAGTCAGAGTAAGTATAACCCACAGTAATTGCCTTTCCCAGCATGAGTGTGTGTGCCATTCTGTGAGTGTGAATGCGCTCATAGTTATCACAGTAGTATCGAAACACGCGACGCAGGTTGAGGATACATTCGTTGTCATTCAATCCAACTAATGATTTTTGTTCCAGAAAGGTGACAACACAATATTGTGTGCATGTGTGCATATGTGTGTGTGTGTGTGTGTGTTGGCATGCTAGTGTTGTCTTACATGAAACAACACTGCTCGCAGAAAAGAGGATTTTTTTTTCCTCAACCAATTTATTTATCCTTTTAGGCAATGTTCCCTGTTCAGAAATGCAAATTGAATCAATCTGAGTCTGACTTTTAAGACTTTCAAGTGGGATTTAATTAGAAGCCGAGGCGCAGAGTTTTAATGAGAGAGGGGGAGGAGAGAGGGGGAGCAGGGAGAGAGAGAGAGAGGAATGATGATGTTCTGATAGGGATCCTTTGGGAGAGGAGAAGGACACACACAGACACACATTGCACTGTTCTGTTTGGCTCTGTGTGCTGCTTTGACCTGTGACCTTACAGGCCGTGAGACGTGTGACGCCATTAAAGTTTTAAACAAAAGTTTACCTTCATCATACTTCAGGATTATATGAAATGTCAGCTCGTGAAGTACACACCGCAATTAGTGAATGTAGCATTAATTAAACAGTTAAAAACATTCTAGAATCAACTCCACCATGTGACATCATCTTTTAATATTTTTGTTTCTCTCTCTGTCTGTGTGTGTCCAGAATTAATTTGCAAAGACCCGCATGCTTTTAGACTTCTAGAGTGGGATCTTAAATACCCAGCTAACAAAAATATGTTCTAAGAACGTTTTGCTAATGTTCCTATTACAGTTTTTCTCAGTCGCTTAGGTACATTTCTCGAATCATCAGAAGGGTTATACACACAACCACCAGCTCATTAGATACACACATATATGTATATTTATATATACATATATTTAGGCATGGATCGTACTCACCCCCCATGGTTCCCGCGTCAGAGCTCTGTCTGGAGAAGCCTCTAGACCGGACCATCAGTAAGGTGGTCACTATGATTTAGCCATAGAACCAACCGAAACATCATAGGTCCAGTAGGAGACTGTTATGCAGGAAGTTTCCACCTAACCTTGGTCAGGTGGAGAGATGGTGGTTACAGGGGAATTAGGAAGGGGAAGAAAGGGTAGATGTTACACCCCCTGAGGGAAAGAGCGGATACCTAAGTATCACTCTGATCCGGACGAAAGAGCTGACGCCTTGTCTGGATCACATCCCTCAGGTCTTGCCTACCTCCCTTTGACCCACGATACTTCCTACCCCTACCCGCAGGCGGAGGAGGAGCACGAGTCGCAACGCTAGCCTTCTGTGCTCGTCTCTGATCCTCAAACCGAGACGGGCCAGGACCCCTGGGTTGTTCGGGCTCAGACCTGGACCTTCGTGGAATGAAGGTTTTGAAGGCTGCTGAGCGTGCCTTCGCCTCCCTGAACTTCTCGACCACCGTCTCCATGGAGGTACAAAAAAGTTCAGAGGGCGAAACCGGGGCATCGAGAAGAAAGCCCCTTTCTTTCTTCCCGATGTCTGCCAGGTTTACCCACAGATGCCTCTCTGTCACTACCATTGCCGCCATGGATCTGCCCATGGCAGAGGCGGCCTGCTTAGTAGCACGGAGAGCGAGATCCGTGGTGTGGCGCAACTCAGCCATCTCATCAGGAGAAAGGCCCTTGCTTTTATCCAGGTCTTTCAGCAGGTCAGCCTGGTATGCCTGGAGCACTGCCATCGTGTGCAACGAAGCAACAGCCTGACCTGCTGCTGCGTATACCCTGCCATTCAAGTGAGATGTAGTCTGAAGGGGCACGGATGGCAAGGAGGGAGTTTTGAGAGACCATGTCTCACCCATAGAGAGATAGCTGGCTAGTGTCTCTTCTACAGGGGGCATCCTCTCATAGCCGTTTTCGCGCATCGCCTCGATGTTTGCATAACTGGTATGCTGAAACCGATGGATGCGTGAGGAAAACGGCCTCTTCCATTCTTTCTCGATCTCAGTATGGAGATCAGGAAGGAAAGGAAGGCTCACCTGAGCTGGAGGGTTATGGCCAGAAAGATAACGTTCATCGAGACGACCTCGCGATGTCACTTCCTTAGTCCACTTCCACGGCAAGTCAAGCCTCGCCGTGGCGCGATCCATAACCTCCAAGAGCTCGTCATACGCAGGGCAGGAGGATTGGGAAGGCTCAGCCTCAGCTTCTTCGCCCTCCTCATACATTTCCTGCTCTTCCTGGGCTGAACTCAGCAGAGCACTGGCCCCTGGATCAGATGATGTTAAAGAGCTAACATCATCCTCCAGCGGCTGTCTCTCGTCCGCAGCCAATGATTGCGAGAGGGAAAGCCCCTCTTTAAACTCATCGGCCAGGTCCACCTGGAACCGCGGGAAGCAGATGGCTGCCCCTCTTTACTCGAAAAGAGAGACAAACGAGAATGGAGCTTTTTCATTGGAAAACGCTTGCAGTGCACGCAGATTGCCCTCTGGAGGACATCGCGTGCGTGCTCTTCACCCAAACAGACAACGCATAGATCATGTGTGTCATCGGGTGTCAAATAGTGATGACACGGATGCACACACCTTCTAAGCGCTCTGCTAGTGCTCGCCATAATGAATCGAGATAGCTCTTACTTTTTCCTTGGAAATGCACGCTTCAAACAGAACAGTCAATGAAGACGAAGAAGAGATTGATGTGTGCTCCCGGCACCTATTTATACTATAGTCGCACCGGTAGTGACGTCATGGCTGTCGCCGGCCAACGAGTTGGTGTTTTTTCAATGTATGCTTCAGACACGGGTCACGATGAGGCATTCCCCATAGCGACCCCTAGAGGACGCAGTTCGAAGTTCCCATGAAAGGGAACTGTACATGCAGTGCTGTAGGAATTACAGTGCAGTCTTCCTACACCTCCTGACGTTCCAGTCTGTTGGGCCACAAATTCTCATCCACATCACAACGAATATCTTCTCCTGCGATGCAGCGTGGAAAGAATCTTTTGGAGTGTCTTATCCAGCCTCTGCAGGCATCTGCTGTGATGTAATCACACGCTGCATCCATGGCAACCAGAAGGGTCATCTGTGTATGTGGCTGGCGATCATATACTTTCCATCTCCATGCTGAGAAAAATTCCTCAATGGGGTTAAGGAATGGAGAGTAGGATGAGAGGAACTCCATCAGCATCCTGTTGTGGGCTGCAAACCATTGTCTGATTATGTTGGAGCGATGGATACTGATGTTGTCCCAAACTATCACGTACTTTGGCAGGTCATCTCCAATCTGACCCCTCTCTTGTTCAGGGATGAGATCCCTGTAGAGAGTGTCTAAAAAGGTGACAAGACACTCTGTATTGCATGGCCCAATAATGGGAATATACGTTAGCACACCATTCTCAGAGATAACAGCACCCATGGTTATGTTCCCGCCCCGTTGGCCTGGCACATCAACTGTAGCTCTGTGGCCGATGATATTTCGAAGTGTACAGCTGTTCCATTGAACAGGAGTGGACCAGACATCCAACCGGCCTCACAACCGCAGACCACGACTAACCACACCAGCCCAGGAACTCCACATCCAGCATCTTCACCTCCAAGAACGTCTGAGACCAGCCACCCGGACAGCTGCTGCAACAATCGGTTTGCATAACCAAAGAATTTCTGCACAAACTGTCAGAAACCATCTCAGGGAAGCTCATCTGCATGCTCGTCGTCCTCATCGGGGTCTCGACCTGACTGCAGTTCGTCGTCATAACCGACTTGAGTGGGCAAATGCTCACATTCGATGGTGTCTGGCACTTTGGAGAGGTGTTCTCTTCACGGATGAATCCCGGTTTTCACTGTACAGGTCAGTTGGCAGACAGCATTTATGGTGTCATGTGGGTGAGTGGTTTGCCGATGTCAACGTTGTGGATTGAGTGGTCCATGGTGGCGGTGGGGTTATGGTATGGGCAGGCGTGTGTTATGGACAACGAACACAGGTGCATTTTATTGATGGCCTTTTGAATGCACAGAGAAAACGTGACGAGATCCTGAGGCCCATTGTTGTGCCATTCATCCACGACCATCACCTCATATTGCAGCATGATAATGCACGGCCCCATGTTGCAAAGATCTGTACACAATTCCTGGAAGCTGAAAACATCCCAGTTCTTGCATGGCCAGCATACTCACCGGACATGTCACCCATTGAGCATGTTTGGGATGCTCTGGATCACGTATATGACAGCGTGTTCCAGTTCCTGCCAATATCGAGCAACTTCGCACAGCCATTGAAGAGGAGTGGACCAACATTTCACAGGCCACAATCAACAACCTGATCAACTCTGCGTGAGGCAAATGGTGGTCAGACCAGATACTGACTGGTTTTCGAGCCCTCTGGACCCCCCCCAATACAGTAAAACTGCACATTTCAGAGTGGCCTTTTATTGTG
>NW_015505389.1:545252-572417 GCF_001515645.1 Sinocyclocheilus grahami | reverse complement strand
AGACAGACAGATATATGATAGACAGACAGACATATAGATAGATAGACAGACAGACAGATAGATAGATAGATAGATAGATAGATAGATAGATAGATAGACAGACAGACAGACAGACAGATAGACAGATAGATAGATAGACTCAAATTCTCCTTTCTTCTTTCCTCTCTCTGTTTCATTTGTGCTTTCCCTGAACTCTCCAATTGGGTTGAACCAAACAGAAACCACTGCTCCTGGTGTGTGTTCACGGTGTGTGTGTGTGTTCACGGTGTGTGTGTGTTCACTTTGGATGGGTTAAATGCAGAGCACTAATTCCAAGTATGGGTCACCATACTTGGCCACATGTCACTTCACTTCACTTCACTTTAAAAGGTCAGAGAAAAGAGGTTACTACTAGTATGAAATGAGTTGTCATGGATTATTATTTGTATTGTTTTGATAATATTAACATTTCAAAGATGATTAAAAATAGCAAACTCCTGTTACTTCAAGCTGACACATTCATGCAAGCTACCAGTCAATTCCTCAATGAGCAAAGGCTAACTTTAGCACCATATTTCAATCTTAAAGGGATAGCTCACCCAAAAGTGAATATTCTGTCATCATTTTCTTACCCTCATGTCATTCCAAACCCAAAAGACTGTTCATCTTTGAAACACAAATTACGATATTTTTTTATGAAATCTGAGAACTGTCTGTCCCTCCAAGTTCATTCCACCAAAACTTTTGACGCTTCAGAAAATTCATAAAAAGGTCTCATTTGAATCGAGTTGTTTAATAAGTAGAGGCCCATAACTTTATATGATGAAAATATTTAATTATATTCACATATAAAAATTAATCAACCCACATACATATAGCACATCAAACATGGCAAATGGTTTTTCGAAGATAAACAAAAATCGTATGGTTTTGGAGCAAGAGAGTGAGTAAATGATGACAATATTTTTATTTGAGTGAACTAACTCTTTAAATTGTATCTGAGTGCTCTGATAGTCGGCTTTTCTTTTCTTTTTTAACAATAAAAGTACAATAAAATCATATTTAAGTTTTAAAAGTTACCGAGTTCAAAGGGACTGCAGACCAGGAATGACCCAGGAGCGCTGACAGACAGCAGGAACCGAGAGAGATACAGTGGAGACTCCTGAATCAGCTCTGCCTAGAGGAGATTTATCGATCAGATGGGATGCAGGCCAACAATCACACTGACTGGCAGAACAAGAACTTGACATCCTTTCCTGTAGACTTACCTGAGTTCGAACTCTCATTATGCCACATGAAAAGAAATTCCAACTGGGCACATATGTCTCGCAAATGTACGTTATCAATCTTATTTTGAATGATTAATTCATGTATGCTTCATTTTTTATTTATTTAATGTTTAACCAAAATCGCAAAAACCTGTCTTCCAGTAAAAACAACAGACTTCTCTCTGTCTCTCTGATGTATGTCTGATTTCTCCGATTATTTAGTCAGATTTAAACCCCGCCCCCTCCTTAATCCAATGCTAACTCGCTTTTCGAAGTGCCACACACTCATTTTAAAATCCAACCAACAGCCGATTGTTAAAACCAAGTCTTTTTTTTGGACAATCCATTAATGTACATCACAATAGAAATGAAAAGATCTATTGCACTTCTGTTTAATTGTGTCATTATTTAAAAGCTCAAACATAAACCTAATCATCCTGGTGAAGAAGAACAAACGTTCTTCCTGTTACATTAATAAAACATTCATTCAAAATTGTCTGGTCTTTAATACGTTAGCACAAAACATGATATATACTGTACATTATTCAACGAATGTTTTTTTTTTCTGAAACTACTTTTTTTTTTAAATGTTCAAAGAAAATTTTAAATCAACGATCCCATAATTTGTTCAATTATAAAATGGAACATTTCCTTCCGTGTCTAAGCTAAAGTTCTGAATCCATTCGTATTGTTGCCGGAAGTAGCGCAAGCACATGGAGTATGTCAGAAATTGAACAGGGAATCAGTTTACCATCTGTATCACATTCAGTGTAGACAGTATCGCTGATTAGAATTGACTCTGAATGTTTCGGATCACATTCATACCTGCTGATCATGTGTGATTGTATCACACGAGATGGATCTTAATTTAGCATGTATAAGCGGTGTGAGCTAAAGAGAACGACAAACAGAAAGAGGCAGTCAGGAAACGCTCAGAGAACAAGCAAAGGTGTCAACCGTATCAAGAACAGAACACGAAGTAAAGAAAAGTGGCAAGAGGGAAAGAGGAAATGGGTTAACAAGGAGGGAGACTGAGAGAGGAAGAGGAAAAATACAGGAAGGAGAGATAGACAGGCAGGGAAGGGCTTATTTAATGAATTAATGACTGCTCTCTCTCTCTCTCTACATCTCCGCTCAGACACAGACGGAGGAGGAGGGGAGGGGGGGATGCATGAGAGCAGCACCGCCGATGAAATAATAAATAAACACATGAATAAGTGAAGAGATACACACGAGGCGCAGCACTCACGCAGGAAGATGGCTGTCTCACTCTCTCTGCCTCTCTCTATAGTTCCATCTCCTGAGTGATGGGCTTTAACTTCAAGCAGCTGGAAGTGTTGAAATATTTAGCGATCACGGGGAAAGGGTGAATGCTAATTTCGGGCAGTCCCATGCACCCGTCTCGCTGCGCCATGCGCCGGGTCTCTGGTGACCTTGTGCTTGGCAAGGGGGGAAGAACTTTGGGCATGCTAACAAGACGGGAACAAACTAGCGGCTACACTAAAAAAGCACGCAACACCATGTGAAAACAGGCCGCAACGGTCCTGTTATATAGCATCTGCATCGATCGCCAATGTAAAGCTTGTTTCAGAAACTAAATAGGTCTTGTGAAGTAAACCCTTCGCTCTCCTACAACGGCTTGCCAACACTGGCACTATTGTTTTATACAAGCTTACATAACGTCACATGACCATCAGGTCAACTGACTTGACACAGTTTTGGTGCATGTAACTGGCAAGCATATGAATAATCTAAACATCGGCGTAATAGTGAGATTAAGTCAGTTGTAAAAAAAAACAATAGCATAAATGTCACTTACAATAACACGTAACGGGTTATAACTTCTAAACGGCCTACTGCAGGTGTATCCCTTCAATTAAACGAATGGTTTATTCAAGTGAATTCATCATTTACTCCTCCTTATGTCGATTCAAACCCTTATAACTTTTTTAAGAGTGAAGATGCGGAGTCTCATGCCAGGTTTTCTTATGATATCAGTGTTGCCATCGGTTGCGTGTCTCACAGTCAATCGCAACGCAATGTGTTTTGAAGTGTGAATCAAATTTGCACTGCAAAATAAAAACATTTCTTTATCAGTAATGAAGCAAAATAGTCTCCAGAAAAATATTCAAGCATCTGTAAAACAAGATAAATTGACTTTTAAGATATTAAGATTTGCTTTCCCTTATAAAAAAAGAAGTTTATTCAAGTGTACTATTAAGTATACTTCTTTTAAACTAAAAATAGGAAAGTTTACATTGTCTAATTTTATGTACTTCTCAGACTTGGGCTTTATGTACTTCTCAGAAATATACTTAAAATGACATTTAAGTATACTTGACTTATACTTAGAAAAAGTCTAAATATATTTGAGCTATGCTTGTGATCAGAGAATCCGTGTTTTCATTGTTATCCGGTAGGGGGGGCACAGAATTTCCAAATTTTTTTTTATCTTTTCCAAGTAAAGAAGAAACTGAAACAACACATGCTTCCACATGTAATCTAGCACAATCATCAGACATAAAACAGCATCAAAACTGTGTAACGTTATGGAATAAAATGTCGACCCATGAAGAGGTAATAATGATTGTCAAGCTTTGGGGTGTTGATCGACTTCATCTATGTTTTGATTATCATTCTAAATCCAATTAATAGTAATTTTTCAGCTTTTTGTTCAAAATCTTGTTTATTTATTTTTTTTTTAAATGTTTTATTTATGAAACTTACCCACATTAAAGTGTTTATAAAAAAATGCATGAAGCTTGAATAAAATGTTTTTGTTTACAAGCAGATACCCTGTTCTTTTGATGTTTTGTATGTTCAGATATTCATATAACAAAATATAGACAAATTAATACCTAAATAGGGACGTAGTAGTATACTTAAAGTATGATGTAAAGTTCACTTAAAGAAAACTTACGAGTATACTTCGAGTAAAACTACTAAACTAGTAGTTTACTGAGACTATACTTCAAAGTGTACTAAAATGCTACAAGTATTTAATTAGTAAACTATCAGTATACCTATACGATCACTTTTAGTATAGTTGCAGTACAAACTAAAAACAGATGTAAACTAGTTGTGTACTCAAAGTTTACTACTGTTATACTTAAACGTATATATATTAGAAAGTGGGCCAATTTAGTCCCAAGGAGTATTGAAATACAAGTATACTACTAGTACACTGATATTTGTATACGTACTGCATAAAGTATACTTAAAAATATACTTGAACTTTACTTAAGTATACTTAATAAAATAAACTTGAAGTATACTACTTTTTGGTAAGGGTTGTAAATAATTAAAATGATTAAGAATTAAATATATTTTTCTTACCCCCCCTTGGTAAATAGTTTCTTCTTGTTTTAAGCATAAAGTAGCATCAGTAGGTCAGTAAAGGAGATATTTAGCTGAAGCCGTGGGCCTTGTTGATTCACAAAATGCAAGTCAGCAACTGCCCATATTTGAGAATATGAAAAGCATATCAAGGAACACAAAATTAATACCCGTGGCTCTGACGATATATTGAGGTCTTATGAAGCAAAATAATCAGTCTGTGCAAGAAACTGAACATTATTTACAATATCATTACCTGTAATCCAGGCAAACGGTCTGGAGCGATGTCCAAATCACAAATGAAGTCATTTTGAATTAAATGTGTGTTTTTGTTTTTGTTTGAGCTTCAGTTTATCATATTTGATGTGCTCCATGTATGTACACTGATCAGTGTTTATATGTAAATAAAAGCCACATTTAAATCTGTTAAATCTCAATGCATACAGATATTCATAGATGAACAGTCTACATCAGTGGTGATTTTGTGGTGCTATTTTGTACGTTTTGGAGCTGTGTGCTTTCCGTCTATGGATCAGCATCAACAGTCTTCCTTTTGTGTTCACAGAAGACAAGAAGTCATATGGGCTTGGAATGACATCAGGCTGAACAAATGATGACAATTTAAATTTTTGTGTCAACCATTCCTTTAAAGCAAGCTTAGACTCTTCTTGCTTCGACACTGGCCTGAAGTGACTGTGGTTGGAGGACACAGAGGGACAGGAAGCGCGGGGTGAGAAGAGAGGAGCAGAGGCTTGGCTTAAAGGAGGGATGGAGGCAGAGATGGAGAGGCTCACTACTATGTGACATGATTTACAGACGGGGCTGCTGGGAGACATCTAGCCGCGCTTTCCCCTGCCACTATAATCGCAGCGCTGTGACCGGCTCCAAAGAGTCTACTAGGGCTGCACTACCCCTCACACACACACACACCCAACCGAGGAATCCAGTGTCTTTCCAATTACAGGCTGCCATTGTCAGACAGACTCCCAAGGCTAGACAGGAGAGTGTGGAGGAGAGAGCGAGAGAGAAAAGGAGGACCCGGGAACAATAGGAGCAGTGTGACGTGCGACGCCTTCCCATTGTTTTGGCCCTGGGTGTCCTGAGACCTACAAACACAAGTGTATTTACACAATCACACAGTCACATATATTCATGGAATCTTACACTCATGGGAACGGGATATTTTCCCCTCACTTTTGGTTTCTGTATAATCAAGTACCAATTTCAACATAACATAGATCAAAACAGGAACATGGGAAGGGCCGTCATACCAGTACGGTGGTGGTAACATGGTAGTGGGATGGTACCAGATGACACTTTGATATATTATAGGAGGGTACTGAATGGCTGTCACAGTCACGTACCATGGTATTTACTGAACATGGTTCTCCAACAATGCCATTATACCGCCATGGTATGTTAGAGAGACTACGGCATTCCCATCTATGCCAAGAATGGCAATGACACACAAAAAAAACTTGGTATTACTGTGTACCATGTACCAAAAAAAAAATCCATACAACAAAAATGCATGGTGATCACTTGCTGTCAAGTACATGTTTAACTAAATAGTTAGGATCTAAATTATTATTATTATTATTATTATTATTATTATGTTACTGAAGTGGAAACAGGCTTGAGATGAGCTACAATTTGTTTTAGTGCATTTTATTATTTAATAAAATAAAATAAAATAATAGAAAAACATAACATTCTTGGTCCAAATGGCCATGGAAATGGTACTATGTCCAAAAAGTATTTCCACTCTATTTCAGCGTGTCAGTATGGTCAGTGGTATCGGCAGATGTAGGACATGCTGGCACAGTAGGTGGGTTTGATCTTGACTGGAGATTTGTAAGGTCACACTGCACTCTAAGGCCCAGATCTACTGTCACTCTACATTACCGCTGCTTCTCCTGCAGGTTCTGTGCATAAGTTCAGAAATAAGCAATGCTTGCATGAGCTCACCACACACAGCCCACCCTCCATCTCCCTCTGCTTCCCTCTCAATGTGTTTGTGGTAATGACTTACACATGTCTCCATTAAGACTCTTTGCACTTGGCATGAGCCTTTCCCTCTGGTGTTAATTGATACGGATCTCTGTGGCGTTGTGTATAGGAGTGGGTCCAGAGACCATAAGGACTTGCTATAGTTTTGCAAATGCACAAATAAGAGTAAGGATTGCATTACAGAAGCATAATCATATGTATGAAACATATAATGAACATTTCAAGGCTGCATCTGATCTGCATATGCATCATAAAGTGTTCATGCGAATTCAAGTTCAACTTGAAATCCACACAACCACTTGCTTACTAGTAAGTCTCTTCATGGAAGAGCAGAAGACTTGCTTGACTTGCTCTTCGTCTGTTTAAGTGTGCTAGAGCGCTCTTTGAAAACTCTGAGGATCTAATAATTGTGCTTCAGATTGGTGATGCTGATCAAAGAAATTAGAGTCAATCCGATGCTGAATATTTGGTGAGTGGACCATGATGCCCTGACCTATGAGGAGACTTGGTGCACGCGGGCAAACACACTCTTGGGTGAATGTGACAGAGTTTATTTTTGACCACACATACATACGCATATGCGAGCGCTTTCATCTCCGCGGGCCCTTTGTGAGGGCTGCTGCGGAGCCAATGGAAATGAGGTGCCCAGCTGTGTGCCAGCCATGGCCCCCAGCTACACACAATGACCCTTGTGTGGCTGTGGAGGAACGGTTCCCGTAGCCAGCCGTTGTGAATTTACATTTGTGCATATGTAGGAACTTATTACATGGCTCTTTGGAATACTTGATGATGGTTGGCTGATCACAATATTCTGCAGTCAAATACTTTTCTTTAATGACACTAAACCGTATAACTGGCTCCATTTTCCCATTCTCCCCCACTTTACCTTTGATTTCATAAATAGCTGTGCTCAAGTCTCTTTTACCTCTTTGTCTCTTTGTTGTCACATAACAAAATAATTTAAACTCAAATGTATATTTCATGTGTATTTATTAATTTAGCACCCAGTATGTGGTAAAATGGTACTATACAACCAGCCGGTCAATAAACAAAACAAAACAAAAAAACAAAACTCCTTCCCAGTGATACGACACCCATCCACTTCACGTTGATGTTTAATCAGTGCACTTGTTTCTGTACATAAACTTTTGCACTGTGACAATCATCTACCATTCAACCTTCCCAACCACAGACGTGTTTCCAAAAAGTATCCAACGATGGTCGCAAGTTTGATCATTACCAACTACAGCTCTTGACCTGTGGTTAGAAGTAGTGGTCGGCCGATATGGGATTTTTAATTGGCCGATGCCAATATTGAGAAATCAATCTGTCCAATTGGCCGATATGAGGCTGATGTAATCAGAATCAGAATCAGAATCAGAAGAGCTTTATTACCAAGTATGTTTACACACACAAGGAATTTGACTTGACGACAGGAGCTTCCAGTGTAGAAGAAAGTACAAACATAGTGCAGACATACATGATAGTGTAGACATACATAGGAATAACATACATACATACATGTAATACATGTAATTACAGTAAATGAGAGACATGCAGACAATTTGTGAAAGTAAATGAACATGTATTGTGCATAAATATTTATTAAAACCTAAATTAAAAACATGTACACAACAGAGGTAACACTTAAATGGTTTAGTGCAGCCTTTCTAACATTTATAATTAATGAACAAATTAATATTCATAAATTTATGTCCAAAATAGTATGTGTAATTCCATGTATTTTATGTACAATATATAGTTTACCGAGCAGCAGGTTGTTTTAATTATAGTATGGGATAGTTGGTTAATAATAAAGATATATGTCTCTGATCTGTTTCGTTTTGCTTGTCTGTTTCATTGTTAAAATAATACAAGCCTGAAGGTATAATTACATGCTTGGTTATCAGCATGTAGCAGCATTAAATAAGACTGGCACATATGAAAGGGTATAATACATGCGATATTACACCAATCATGGGCAATCAAATACAGCAGATATTCCTGAATAAACATATAAAGGAATTCAAACGTATTATTATTACTTAGAGTTCTTGTGTCGGCCCAGCTTTCATTCTGGAGTGCACCGGCTTTTGAGTCCACCGGAAAACAGTGTCTTGTTTAGAAGAACCCGAGAACAACGTGCACATCTGAGGAAGAGCCAGTCGCTGGATTTTCGATTGTTTGTGAGGTAAACACGTTTTAATTTTTGTTTGAATTTGTTTATATCACATCTGTGTCTCTCACCGGAGCTGCCGCTGGACTGATCTGATGTATCACGATACGTTTGAATAAGACTTTGCAGCACGCCAGGGTGTTACTGTATGAAGCACAATGTAGAATCACGTTAAAAAGTGAATGACGATTGATAATTTTACTGTCTGTCAGGTGCTGGCTTCACATCTGAGTGGCTTGTCTTAAAGATGAAGCATAAATGCAATATCTGGTGTCATAATCTGCTTTAAAAAACATCGACCAAAAGTGGAAAGACTTATCGGTCGATGCCGATATTTAAAAAATTCTGAATATCGGCCGATATATCGGTCGATCACTAGTTAGAAGCAGAGCTTCTTGTTAGTATGACATGTGGACTTAAATAGATCATGCTCATGGCTACAAAAGCTAACATGCAGTGCATTCTATGTCACTCTATATCATATATACATTTCAACTTATATATTTTAGCATGTTGACAATCAGCACCGTTTTAAAAGGTGTACATGTGCATAAATGCATGAGGGAACTCATGAGTGTGATGTAAAAGAGAATTTACGATGAATCAGCCAACAAATAAACTACAATCACAGTGAAAAACAGTGAACAGATAAGTAGTCATCAGGTGCCATGTTTGTCACAGCAGCATCTCAGAGATCTCAAATTAATGAAACATAGCTGCCAGCAGTGATAACAGGCCCAAGCCCCCAGCCCCCATTTAAACCTCTGGCAGTCTTGTTTTAAGGGTCACAGCATTGAAAGGGAATAGCTTACTTCCTGTTGGGCAGAGTTAATGGCATGCAGTGCAAAAGTTGTTTGGGCTGATAAGATCTATATGTGTATGAATTTTGGTGACTGTAGGTGAAACAGTGTGCACTACAGAACCCCTGACAAATGGCCCTATAAAACAGTGTGCCACGGGGCCCCCCTTGACCCCCCATGTGAATCTCTGCCCAGCTATAATGGCCACAGATTTCAATGTGTGTGCAAAGTTTCAGGGGTTTTTGAGCACGTTAAAGGCCCCAAAAGCCAAAAAACCTTGAAAAAAAATGTATATATATATATATATATATATATATATATATATATACACGCGATGACGGGCCCAAGCCACCAGTCCAACCGCCACCTCCGTGGCATCAGGAAAATGGTGCACAGCGGGCACATGCATTTACAGTAACTCTCGGGCAGTCTGATTTCAAGGGTTACTGCAATGAAAGGCTTAAACTATAATATCAAGAGTGTGAAACAGACACACATACAGAACAAGAACACTATAAAAATGTGGTAACACTATACAATAAGGTTTCATTTGTTAACATTAATTAACTATATTAGTTATTAACATGAAAAACATTTATATAGCATTTATTAATCATAGTTTATATTAAGTTCAAATCTAATACATTATTAAAATGTAAAGTTGTATCTGTTCACAGTACTGTGAACTAACATGAGCATGGACATTTTTATTAATTAACATTAACAACGATTAATAGAAGCTGTAAAAATATATTGTTAATTGTTACTTCATGCTAGTTAATGCATTAACTAATGTTAATTTAGCAACTCAAATGTCTTGAGATCATGTTGACCAAGTTTTTGTGGCGATCGGATGAATGACCGGAAAAAAAAATCCTTAGGGGAAAAATGTATGCTAATTAATGCTAATGCTAATAACTAATTAGCATTAGTTATGACTTCACCACCCACAGCCATGGCTAGTTAGTTTCTCCAAAGATGCATCGTATTATGGTAGTTAATCAGTGAGTTACATCATTGTATGGGAAACGCACTCCATCTTCTGTATGTACTTTTACTTATTTGCAAATATACTGCACGTTTTAATGACTGAAAAAAATGTCTCTTTAAAGGTTTTCTACATGTAGTAACTGTTCTATCCAATTCTCCTAATGAACCCTTTTATTCTGAAATGTTTTTAGCGTTTGGGTTTCTTACTCCTGCATTACTCCTATAGTTTTTCAAATCTGTAGCTGTCAAAGCCATTTCATTATTGATTTTCTGGAGCTCAACCATCCAATTACACAGAATGTCAAAACACTCTCAACAGGTAAATGATTTAATTCTTAAAATGTACATTTTAACTTTCAAATTGTAACTGGTCTTCTTCTCGATTTAGTTTAACAGAACATGTAATTATGACCAGTTCTGTTCAGTTAAGTATACTTCTCTCCTCAATATCTTATATCATATTGAATGTATGATCCATATTGTTATGTACTGTATTGTTATAATCCATGTAGTTTGGAAGAGAAAGGAGCAAATGAAAGAGACACACTGTAACTCTAAACTCAATTGTATATTTCTTGATCCTGTCACTTCCCACAACCTCATCATCTGCAGAGAGAAACTGCCACTCGACTGCATCATAGAGGATTGTGAAGACTTCACTAGAACTTGTGATTGTGTCTATTTTTTGCGTTTCTATTTCTCCATGTATTCATATTCAGAACTATTTGTCATGTACAGTGGATACAGTAAAAAAATCACCTCCCTTTACAATAATCACATTTTGTTGCTTTGCAGCCTGAAAAAAAAAGAAAAGAAAAATTAGGTCAATTAGGTTCTTTTAGTTTTTATTGAAATGAGAAATAACAGTTATTAGCTGAATACATAATACAGTGTGTATATAAAAGAATCACCCCCTTCTAAAATAATCACATTTTGTTGCTTTGCAGCAGTGTTAATTTTGACAGCAAATTTTGATTTAGTTTTAGTCATAGTCTTTTGACTAAAATGCCATTTAGTTTTAGTCATATTTTAGTCATCTGAATTGTTTTTAGTTTTAGTCGACTAAATCTACAGTAAATTTAGTCGGCTAAAATCTAATTGGTTTAGTTACAGTGTAATGCATTGATTAAGCATTTCTCTAAAATTTCCAAACTCATTATATAGGTTTGATATTAAGGTATTATCATGATAGACACCGATTTAACTGCGGTGACACACAACATGCCTTTAGGTAAAAAAAAAAAAAAAAAGCACTTCTCATGAAGAACAAGAACATGGTCTTCTTTTTCATGAAATGCCAATGGTTATATAGGCTAATTATGCATTCTTTATAGCAACTTGTTTACCATATTCCTCATTCTTTCAATCAGACATATTTATATCTATAAATACATTTAGATTAATCTTTAAGGCTACTAAAGTTTTTCAGTCAAGAGCAGTGAGTGATTTTCTGTCTTTCTGTTGTTGCTTGATTAACATCAATGACTCGGACAATAGCAACTAAATTAGGCTGCTGTCCCTTTAAAACCAAATGCACAGCTGCAATGAATGCAACGTTTTCCCTACTGTTTACATTCACTTAAGACATAATCAACTGTGTTTACGTGAATACTCGTCAAAACGGACAACTTGACATACTTTTGTGTGTAATTCTCCGTTCATGCGATGCGAAAGAGTACTCGGGCGCTGTGAGAGGCGCTTTGCGCTTTGTCTTCGCTCAGAAAACCGGACCGAATTGAGTTCTCTCTTGTGTCGTCAGATTTATCTATATGTCTGCTTTTCTCTTACTCGCCACATATTTACATTTTTGAAAGTTTTATGAAACGTGCAGCAAGTGTATTTTAGCTTATGTCCCGCCGGTTCATACCATGCAGCAGATTCGTTCTGAATAAATCTCTTCCCAAATCGTCCCTCCCTAACATTTCCGTCTCGATTATATTCGTTGACGAAAATGTCAATACATTTTCGTCATAGTTTTCGTCATTCAAAAAGAGTTTTAGTTCGTTATCGTCTCGTTGTCGTCGGTGAAAAAAATGTAATTGACGAAATGAACACTGCTTTGCAGCCTGAAGTAAAAACAGACACAGTTACTGTTTTTTTACAGCTGTATTTATTCAGTGTAACTAACAACATCCAAGTGAATGATATACACATTTTTTATTAATTAATAAAAAAAACAGAATCACTGAGTTGGAAAAAGGATCACCCCCTGTGTCAGTATTTTGTTGAAGCACCTTTTGCTTTAATTACAGCCTTTAGTCTGTTGGGATTTGTCTTTACTAACTTTGCACATCTAGACTTTGCAATATTTGCCGGCTCTTCTTTTCAGAACTGCTCAAATTCAGTTAAATTTGATGGTGAGCGTTTGTGGACTGCAGTCTTCAAGTCATTCCACAGATTTTCAGTGTGGTTTAAAGGGGTCATATGATGCTGCTAAAAATAACATTATTTTGTGTATTTGGTGTAATGAAATGTGTTTATGCGGTTTAAAGTAAAAAAAACACATTATTTTCCACATACTGTACATTATTGTTTCTCCTCTATGCCCTGCCTTTCTGAAACGCATCGATTTTTACAAAGCTCATCGGTCTGAAAAGCGAGGTGTGCTGTGATTGGCCAGCTATCCAGTGCATTGTGATTGGCCGAATACCTCAAGCGTGTGACTGGCCGGCCGGAGCGACGAGAAAAAAACATTAAAACCCATTACAAATGAGGCATTTGTTGCATACAGTGGGGACATAATTACTGATTATAATGACTTATACTGTCTTTTACGCGTTGCGTTGCATTGCATCGCACCGCGTAAACATAAAACTCTGTCTGCATTTGTGATCGGAGGAATGACAAACAGCAAGTGCTACTCTACACTGCTCAAAACTCACGTTTGAATCATCAGTGGCAAATCATTTAAATGAAAACGTACTTACAGTCTGTGAGTCAGAACAGCCGGCATTGTAGTCTACTCTCCCAGGATCAGGAAACAGTCCTCCATAAAATGTGTTGCACACATCTGAATATTTGGGTTAAACTGTTCTGGAACAGTGTTGTAAATACAACTTAACCACTGATTTGTTGTCGTGTCCTCTTTTGCAAGACCAAACAAAGTAGTTTCACTTTCACAACGGAAAAAAAAAGTGGCCTAGCGTGCGCTGAGGCCGGGCTAGAGTGAGCTGAGGCGGCGGGGTTGAGAACGGCGCTTCCCGCGGATCCGACGAATGAGTGGCAACCACATGTGACGACCCCGGGCTGGACTCTGCTTTGTCCACGGTGAAAGTTTAAGTATTTCCTCAGCGACCAGCACAGATCAGCTCTAGGCATGACGAAGCGGATATTGTCCTCTTTTGGAAGACCAAACAAAGTATGCGAATCTTCCCACAGAGTGACGTAGATATGTGGGGGCGTGTTAGAACGAGCCGTTTTAGGTAGGCGTGGTTAACTCTGAACTTTTATAAAGAATATCTCTTTGGATTTGAGACTTTAGTCTTTGCAGCTTTACAGATCTTCTTTATGCTCCAAGAGCTTGTAACACTCCAAAGAGAAAGGAAATCGCTTCATATGACCCCTTTAAGTCTGGGCTCTGACGAGGCCATGCAAGAACATTCACCTCTTTCTCCTTCAACCACTGTGGGCTCAGTTTTACTGTGTGCTTTGGGTCATTGTCATGTTGGGTGACCGTGATTTCACCAAGTACATGTTCCTGGATCAACATTCCAATTAACCAATCAGAATTGAGAGATAACTTTTCAGGAAATATCTGTTTTAGGCTTACGATCAGGGTTAGGTGCTTCTACACCCTTGTTAATCAGCTATCATTTCACACTGATTTTACGAATAAATTATGGGTAGGGTTAGGTTTATGGGTAGGGATTGGGTTTAGTCTATATTTTTGGACAGTAATGTTGATCCAGGATCAACAAAAGTTCAACATGTCTTACTTGGCAAAATCACGGCGATCGTCATGTTGGAAGGTAAACCTTCTTCCCATTGACAACTTTCTGGCAGAGGGCAGCATATTTTCCTCAAGAATTTGACAGTATTTTGCTCATATTTTCCTTCTATCCTGACACGAGTTCCAGTCCCTGCTGCAGAGAAACAGCCCATAACAGGACATCTCCAGCTCCATGCTTTACTGCAGGAATACTGTTATCTGGATGCTGAGCTGTACTGGATTTCTGCCAGACATATCATTTGGTGTTGAGGCCAGATAATTCAGTTTTAGTCTCATCTGCCTCAGAATCTTCTAGGTGTGTTTTGGCAAAGCTCAGTCTGACTGCATGTGGCCTTTCTTGAGGAGTGGCTTTTTTCTTGCAACCCTCCCATACAATACAAGCCACATTTGTGGAGGATTTGTGATATTGGAGTCACATGCACACAGTGATCACTCTTTATCATAAATTCAGCTGCTTCAGAGTTGCTGTAGCTCTTGGTCGCCTCTCTGAGCAGTTTCCTCCGGCTCTTTCATCAGTTTGGAGCGACGTCCTGAAAATAAGGCCTATATGGAAAAGCCATGGGTGACAAATTCAGGACACCCTATGATTCAATTGCTTGTAGATCCACTTTAAGCAGCAATAACTTGAAGTAATAATTTTCTGTATGACTTTATCAGTCTCTCACATCGTTCTGGAGGAGTTTTGGCTCACTATTCTTAACAATGTTGCTCCAGTTTATTGAGGTTTGTGGGCATTTGTTTATGCACAGCTCTCGCCACAGTATTTCAGTCAGGATGAGGTCTGGACTTTGACTGGGCTGTTTCATCACGTGATTCTTTTCTTTTTCCAGCCATTCTGTTGTAGATTTGATGGTGTGCTTGAGATCATTGTCCTGTTGGATGACCCAATTTTGGCCAAGCTTTAGTTGTCGGAGGGATGGCCTTACATTTGACCCTAGAATACTTTGGTATACAGAGGAGTTCATGGTCGACTCGATGACTGTAAGGTGCCCAGGTCCTGTGGCTACAAAACAAGCCCAAATTAATCAGCTCTCCATGCTTTTGAATGAGGTGTTTGTGCTGATATGCTCTTTTGGCTTTCACCAAATGTGACGCTGTGCATTATGGCCAAGCATCTCCAGTTTGGTCTCGTCTGTTCAAAGAACATTGTTTGTTCAGATGCAGCTTTGCAAACCTAAGCTATCCTGCCATGTTCTTTTTAGAGGGTAGAGGCATTCTTCCGGCAACCCTTCCAAACATGCCATGCCTGTCTGGTCTTTTTCTAGTTGTACTGTCACAAACTTTATAATTTAACATTTTAACTGAGACCCGTAGAGTCTCAGGTGTAGCTCTTGGATTGTCTGCAATTTCTCAGAGTACTGTACGGCCTGAATTGGGGTGAATTTCCTGGGACTGTCTGTGGAATGATGAACTTCAAATCATTTGGAAATGGCCGTATTACCCTTCCCAGATTGATGGCAGCAACAATTGCTTCTCTAAGATTATTGCTGATGTCTTTCCTCTTTGGCATTGTGTTAACACACACCTGAAGGCTCCAGACCCGCAAACTGCCAAAACAGCCAATATGCAACATTTCATAGCATAGTTCAGAACCTTATAAAAAGGGTCCTATTTTGGACCAAAAAAAAAAAAAAGTTCTGTTATTACAAGCTGAAGAACCCTAATCTGGTACCATTTTTATGTACATAATTATGACTGCAAACCTACAATTGATTAAAATTAAGGTACAACAAAGCACAAGAATAAAAAAAATCAAGATATATTTAATAACCATGTAATTTTAACCATCACATGATGAATCTACAGTGATATACAAACATGTACATTAGGACTCAATCCTGCACAGTGTAAGAATCAGTTTTTCTTAAAACATCTCTTTTTCTCCAGTCTCCCGCTGCTGCGGCGTGTGATGATTGGCGTGCACGGACCACCCGCAGCCCCTTGCAGCGCGAGACACACGGTGCTCATCTCGCAGATTTCAGCACAAGGCCTCCACCGCTACCACTGCCTCGGCCGCTGTCTCGTTTTACGTTAAATTAACCAACATAAATTGGCCGAACAGAGTAAAAAAAATGCTTTAATGGCTATGGGTGTCCGCTGAAAAACAGAGAGTGGGTAGAGAGAGAAAGTTTCGGTGAGGAAAACAAGAGCAAACCAGAATGAAAGATCGCTCGTAAAGTTCAAACCAAAGCCAGACGGAACTGAATGCTCGGGGTTTCAGATATTCCCTTTGAACAGAGAAATTCTTTCATAACTAGAGACTTTTTGGACTATTTTTGGGGCCTGAGAGCAGCGCAGGGAAGAAATAAAGCCACATGCACGAGAATAGAAGGAAATTGTAAACACACACACACACACAAATAGTTTAACTTGTGGCAAATAGTTAATTTGGGGGCTGGAGGAGTGGGCAGCTACAATGAAAGATGGAAAGTGTTGGGTTCTTTGGAGTATCATCACCAACCCCATGCAACAGAAGAGTTAATATACAAACAAGTCTTAGGTGAAGGTTTGTTGTGTGTTGTTCAGAAGAAGTCCATGAGAAGGTCTGGGGATTCAAACACCTGATTCCTCTCTGAGAACCGTTTTCTTTTCATCATCATCATCATCATCATCATCATCATCATAGGCATTAAGAAGCCAAAATAAAAGGTTAACAACAATGCAGTCTTTCATGACATCTGCAAACACATTTATTTTTCTGCTTAAAGGCTTAGTTCACACAAAAAAGAAAATTCTGTCATTAATCACCCTCATGTCTCATTAGACTTTTGATCATTTTGTTCAAGACATTTGTTCATTAAAAATATCAAATGAAAATACTTTTAATGAAACCTGAGAGATTTCATTAAATGTCCATTCCACCAAAAACATGACACTTCTGTACTTCAAAAAACGACTGTAAAAGAAATCCACATGAATTGAGCACTTCAATATGTTTCCTAAAGAGATACAATCACTTTAAATCAGTACTGTGAACTGATTTAATTTAGACATTTATTCATATATAAACATTGATCAAGGCACATAGAGTAATCAAATGGTAAACAGAAGCGCAAACATGCTGGTTTGATGCAAAGGAATCAGCGGGGTTTGTTCTCATGCGAAAAGCAATATGGTTGACCTTCTGTTTATATTGATTTTTTCGGCTTTCTGCCTTTTAAGATTTTTTGATGTTTGGAACTAAGATCTGGATTTTATTCAGAAAAAAAAAACTGGAATTAAAATGATGTGCTTGCATGTCTACCGATGCTGACCGAAAACCGTGTAACATTTTCGTTTAGGGACCAATTCTCACTAGAACTAGAAGCTTATTAGCATGCATATTACTAGCATATTGGCTGTTTATTAGCACATATTAAGGCCTTCTTCTGCATGACTGTATTTTAGATCCCTTAATCCACCCCATACCTAAGGTCAACGACTAACTTACTAAATATTAATAAGCAGCAAATTAGTAGTTTATTGAGGCAAAAGTCAAAGTTAATAGTGAGAATTGGTCCCCAAACGAAAGTATGACCGAACACTGAATTAAAATATTCAGAAAGTGTATTCCTGGAATACTTATGCATGATTTTTATTAGCCGATTTTTTTTTCTGTTAATCAGAAACATACAGTGTAACCAGTTTAGTCGAATTCCTGAACAAATGACAAATAATGAGTTGGTTCCTTTCAGTGAATCAAAAACATATACAGCCTACAACTAACCAACACTCTCTGGCAATCATGCTTAATATTATGCACATCATGCCTAATATTATTTTTTTATTTTTAATAAATATATTAAATTTCTTTACAAATCATATTGTGCAAATTCATTTGAAATCACCACTTTGTAAAATTGTTACCGTTTTAGATAGTTGTGTACTTTTATGCTTTATTTTTAGTTTCTGAGTGGTTGTTCACCTGACAACGTGTAGTTAAGATTTAATAAATATTTAATAAATATTAAGGAATTACATATGTGAGCACATTTTTTGTTTTATTAACAGCAATTGTTTAAGGACTATTTTTGAATTGCATTTATGGCATTTAAATTGTCTGGGTAAAACACCTCTTGCAAAACTTGTTTTGAATATTATATATTATCATTTAGCAATGGAATTGCATTTCTTTTACCTTTAAAGTTCTAAAAAGCTTTAAGGAACTGGAATTATTCGTAATAAGAATTGTAAGTTGACTATTCCCAGTCCTATTTTTGCCCTCTGGTTTTAGGGTTAGATCTATAGTTGATTGATCATTATATCTTGTTCTAGGGTTATATTTAGGGCTGTGATTGTAGTTTCTGGGACAGCATTGAAATCAGACAAAGAATGTTCTGCCAGTTGTGCATGATAGGTTTGTGCATTCTGGTGAATGATCAAACTTAAGTCAAGTTCCACGGTGCATCCGTGATTGGAGCTGGTGTACTTGTTGTGTGTTTGCCCATGTGCATGACCATCACAAACACATGCTAGCTTGTGTTCGACTGACTGCCCCCTCTGCCATGTATGCCAGTCATGTTCAGAGAGTGAGTGAGGGGGTGGCAACTCCTTTAAAGATGTGGGAAAGAGGGCACACACACACACACACACACACAAAGCCTGGGCCTCTGCTTTCACACATTCCAGTTGAGGGCATATTGAGCTCATTAACATTACTAACTAACAATGCCTCTTTGTACTGGCAAATGGGGTTCGAGAAGGCGCCAAATTGCCTCAAGTGTCTTAGTGTGTGTGAGAATGTTTGGGTGTGTGGTGTCTTCATTTGTGTGTGTGTTTCTGTAAAGGGGGATGGGTGGTAACATGTATATCATGCGTTAGCAAGCGGGGTTATGATACTGTCATGCTAAAGTTTGAATATCCCAGCGGTCTCTATGGTTTGAAATGTGCACAAGCTTCTTTATTCACCGTAGCAGAGACATTTATGCTCACATACAGAAATTGCGATTACAGTAGAATAGTACACCCCAAAAAAGAGGCATTAAGTAGTTCTCTAGTTAGCATTAGCATTGCTGTTGTACTTTATAGGTGCTGCATGTAATATTGACAGCTAGTGGTTGAAATGGGTACTGCAGTCCAAATTCAAAATATTGGATTGAGTTGTTTCTCCTCCTCAGACTCGACGCCTGATTGGAAGAGACGCAACAGGAACAAGCGTAATTGACAATGGAAGGCGAGGCTTACACAGTTGAGTGTATGAGCTGATGAGTTGATTTATCCGTGTTTTAAAAATCCCGTTTATAGAGCTTTTTAGTTGGATGCTGAGGATTTTTGGGTGGGATAGAATCTGCAGTCTCGAACCCAGTTCGTTTGCTGGCTTACATGTCTGCAGTTCGCTGTGTTTTTCACCAACTGGCAACCCGGATGTCAAAATACTAGTCACACAGACCAAAACAAAAACAGACATTCCGACACAGAACGCACAGTTAAAGTCAAATAGCTGGATGTAGCATTGTTTTTCTGAGAAACAAGTATGTGAACTTAGCATGTTTCCTAAATATCTGCAAACATAATATGATATTTTTTATGCTGTAGTACAGTCAAAAAATTACATACAGCACCAATAAATATGTAAATGACATTTTACACAATCTACATAATAATTAATTTCTTTACTTAAAAAGAAGCAACTTGAGCATCACATAGTTCCGTTGTCTAATTTTTACTCTTCATGTCACTAAAATATACTATGCTACTATCGTATCTACAGAGGTATGAAGATTGTCTCCCACGTTTAGTGAAACACTGTGGATCGTGTCATTTCAACATGTTCCAATAGACCTTATGTAGCTCCGCCCCTTTTCAGCGCTGCACTTGTTGTCTTCTGTCTTCCGGCTTGTTTTTCAGTGTGAAGGTAAGGTTGTACGAATTTATAAATGAACCGCTCGTTTTAAAATCCCGGTCTACTGACATATGTCATGCATTCCACTTCGAACATTATAATGCACATGATAACTTTCTTTAAGTCTGCAATAAAGTAAATCCACTTCACCAGCTAATTATTCTTCAACAGTGATGCTATAGAGCTACCGCAAAAACGGAAGTTCAGAGACAGAATTCTAAAGATGTCTGCGCACATGTTTCTCTAACACATGTGGTCTATACATTGAGTGGAGTGACCTGCTTCATACATAATTAACACTTTTTATAGAAAACTAAGTCTCCATCTCATGTGAGTGCACTCTTCACAAAAGTACTTTGAAAATTAGCACCAAACTACTGAATGTAACTGTAATATATACAATACACTTGCGATTAAAGCAGGGATACTTGTCAGCTACTGTCACACAAAGGACACGCTGCCCTCTAACACACTTTCACTGAAAATTAATAAAAAAAAGACTAGTCTTAAAGGGATACTTCACCTAAAATGAAAATTCTGTCATCATTTACTTCACCCTCATTCCAAACCTGTATGACATTCTTTCTTTTGTGGAACATTAAATGATAATTTTTTTTGGTTTGGTTTCCAATATTCTTCAAAATATCTAAAAAATAAAAATAAAAATGCATACAGGTTTGGAATGGCATAATGATGTACTTTAAGGAAGCACTGAATTAGAATTAATTTTACAAGCATTGTCCATTTAGATGAATTTATCTAGCACAAAAATGAGTTAAAAATCTAGATCAACTAGTCAGCTTTCTAATTGACTCACTACTTGACCCATTCCTAAAATGTACCATCTTCTATCTTGGCTCATACTTGCATCTCTCCCCGGCCCTGAGAGAGAGACAGACAGAGTGAGGAAGGAAAAGGTTAAAACAGCCCGTCTTTCAAACGCTCTTCATCGGCTGCTGGCCTGCATAATTTATGGGCTTGTTACTGTAATCAAAAATTCTTATTTATTTGGAAGGGTTGTTTGGGGTAGGGGGTAGAGAAAGGAGAAAGAAAGAGGGAGACAGTATACACCACACACACACACACACGCACACACACACACACACACACTTCCCTGTGAGCCTCCAGCTTTTCATGTGAAACGAGGTGCTGCTTTGTTGTCCCCTGGGTGGGTCCTACAGCGCACTCCGACACACACAAACACAAAGACGCATGCATTCCCAATAAACTCTTGCACACACATGCATATTAGGGGTAGAGAAAGGAGAAAGAAAGAGGGAGACAGTATACACCACACACACACACACACGCACACACACACACACACACTTCCCTGTGAGCCTCCAGCTTTTCATGTGAAACGAGGTGCTGCTTTGTTGTCCCCTGGGTGGGTCCTACAGCGCACTCCGACACACACAAACACAAAGACGCATGCATTCCCAATAAACTCTTGCACACACATGCATATTAAAATTGCTTCTTTAAAAAATCTTTATGATGGATGTAGTGCAGTGCGATGTCTGTCCCTCAGGGTGGGGTCCGACGGCTCGCTCGCAAACACAAATGCACACGCATAAACACAAACTTAGTGATTAGTCTTACTTCAACCACATATATAGACGCAAAAGCAATGCCACAGAGAGCTTGCACGATCAGAAGCGCAGTCCGTAAGTATACTGGGTGTGCGTTCTCAATCCTTATCATTAGGAAAGACAGGATACACTCAGTATTTCGAATTCACAAATATGGGTACGATCTTACGTACACAGTTCTAAAGGAAAAAGTTTCCCTGTAAGCCTGGGAAACTCCGGCAGAGAGGTTTGGTTGGCTGGATCTCTGGCCACCACGGGTTTCGAAGAGTGTCTGCCATCCAGTGTGGTTTTGCGTAGAGCAGACTCTCAGGAAAGACTCAGAGAGATGGAGGAAATAAGAAAGTGAGATTGATGTGTTCCGAGAATCCTGCAGTGACTCTGCAGCAATAAATATCTTTAAATGAGTGTGTTAAATGACTCATATTGTGAGTCCACATCTTTTGACACACATCTTTTGAAATAAAGCTTGATGTAACTTTGTTTTTGTTTTTTTAGCACTCAACACTTCCTTCACTCTGCAAAAAGACCAATAAACTAAATGCCACAAATTACTTCCGAAACCCTTGGAATTCTGACATCAGAATCCTGAAAGATTTGCGCATCAGTGGTGCCTATGCAGTGGTCAGAAATTTAACCTGGTCAGTCATAGTGAGGTAATCATGAGAAAGTATTGATACTATTCATTTTAAATAACAGAGGCCAGTTTCACCAGCTGTGCTTAAGTTACAACTCAAGCAGGGGTGCCGCTGTGGTTTCTGGGTTACAACTTATACACACTACTAAACAGGTTTGTATTGCACCATTAAACTTAGTGTAAATGTAACTCTACATAAAAAAATAAAATAATATATTTATATGGACGCCTCTGACCAGGAGTAACTGTTGAAATAAAACAGCAGATTGATTGAAATGCATCAGTTACCTGACATACTTTAATAGTTTTGAAATACATAGATCATATATACAGTATGTATGTATGTATGTGTGTGTGTGTGCATGTTTATGTGGTTTATGAGGACACAGATTTGTATAATAACATGGGTATGACATAGGTATTACAACAAGAAGGTGATTTATGAGGACATTTTCAGTGTCCCCATAATTCAAAAGGCTTATAAATAATTCAGAATGAGTTTTTTTTGAAAATCTAAAAATGTAGATAGTTTCCTGTGAGGGGTAGGTTTAGGGGTAGGGTTGGTGTAGGGCAATAGAATATACGGTTTGTACAGTATAAACACCATTACGCATATGGAGAGTCCCCATAAACCATAGAAACAAACCAGTGTGTGTGTGTGTGTGTGTGTTTATATGTGTGTGCGTGTGTGTGTGTGTCTGTGTGTCTGTGTGTATTTGTTTGTTTGTGTGTGTGTGTGTGTGTGTGTGTGTGTGTGTGTATGTGTGTGTGTGTGTGTCTGTGTCTTTAAACCTGAATACGCACAGACTCATGGGGACTCGTGTCACGGTGGGGACCTAAATTGAGGTCCCCATGGGTAAACAAGCTAATAAATCACACAGAACAAAGTTTTTTGAAAATGTAAAAATGCAGAATCTGTGTGTGTTTGTTTGTTTGTGTGTGTGTGTGTACCTGGTATTCATCACGTTATGGGGACCAAATGTCCCCACAAGTATAGTGATACCAGTAAATGTGGAGCTTGTGGGGACATTTTTTGGTCCCCATGAGGAAACGAGCTTATATATCACACAGAATGGAGTGTATTGAAAATCTGAAATAGCAGAATGTTTTCTGTAAGGGGTAGGTTTAGGTATAGGGTTGGTGTAGGGCAATAGAAAATACGGTTTGTACAGTATGAAAACCATTATGCCTATGGAGAGTCCCTACAAAAAATGGAAACCAGTGTGTGTGTGTGTGTGTGTGTGTGTGTGTGTGAAGTGTCACACCCGGACTGTGGTGGCTTCCCCAGAGATGAGTGTATGGAGCATCTCACATAGTTGGAATCTTGTAAAGCGCTGCGGTTCAAACCAGCGTCTCGAACGCTGACCTCAGAGCCATGACAGTCAGAACACACTTATCACTTCCCGAAAGCCTGTCCAGCCCCAGCAGCAGAAACATTGTGACCAATGGCATCTGTATCCCAAGCCCTCTCACAACAAACACAGCTTTAGACACAGGTCCATCAGGTCCATTCATGTGTTCACGGATGATTCTTGTTTCAACTATTTGAAACCAATTTGGAGGTGTTTATTGTTGTGTGTTTAGAGGAATTAAAGGAATGTTCTTAAAGTGATAGTTTTCCCAAACATTGTTATCATTTGCTCACCCTGGTGTTATTCCAAACCTGTAAGCTGGTATCTTTTCTGTGGAAGCAAACGAAGACAACATCTGACAAAATTACTTTTTTATTTTTTCAAATAAAATTTTGACTTAACAACCTCATATTTTAGGCCAGTGCTTAAACTTGCACTTGCTAACTTACTATTCCATTCCAGGAAGTATTATTGTATACTGTTTATTTACAGCTCTCGAAACTTGCTGGGACCCTCACAGTCTATGTTCCAGTACATGTAGTGCTTTAAAAGAATTGTTGAAGGTGCATTCAGTAGTTATTTAGCTAGCTAACATTTGCATTGCTGCTCTTTGTGTACGTCAAATTTCACATCAATAACACAATGGTTTAAGATGCTGCAATGTCATCTGTCTTCGTGGATCACCATGATCGGCACTGAATTTGATTTAACTAATATCAGTGAGTTTTAGAGAGCAAAAAAAAAACACTATTATCTCTGCAGTATATGATGTTCCAGCAGTCTACATAATAATTAATTACATTACCTGTTCTAAAAAAAAACTTGGGCGTAACTATTCAGGGTTTTTGTACCGATTTTTATGCTGTTTTTTTCTGCTTCATTGGCCATGCAGGTACTGATTCTCCCAGTGTCTCCACTGCTAAAGTACAATAATAAATGTGTTCCATTGTATATTCTTTGCTCCTTATATCACTGAACTACTTAGGCTGCATTCCACTCCACTTTTAGACACGCACTCATGAACTTCCCTAAGCACTTCCCCTCTTTAGCCATTTTGGAGTACGTTCCACTTCGTGAAGTGGATAAGGGAAGTTTAAATGGACAAACCCTCGACCCCTCGATTTTGACCGAGGGAGCGAGTCTGCTTCATATGCACACTTCAGGCCGCTCAATAACCACAATGCAACACGACTATGAGGTCATCGCAGATCGCGTTTAATTTATCCCCACCCCAAACAACTCAATTATATATAAATGATTTTTTTAAACATTTATAACAGCCCGAGCATACCTATATACATATAGAATGCTGCACCAAACAAATCCGTAAGGGGAAAAATGTGAACAATAAACCAACTCCATAGCGGATTCTAAGTGATCAAGGGCTTAAGTCGTTCCAGTTCAGCCCAATCCAAGGGTTCCGCCAGTAGTGGGCACTCGTGCAACGTAATCAATGACGTACATCCGAGTGAACGAGACGGAGGGAAGCTAGCGAGTGAAGGGCATAAAAAATGGACTGTAACACAGCCTTATTCTTTGGTTTTATGTATATAAGTATATACCACCACCTACTGTGATGGAGTGTCAACAGAATGACTTCTATATGTGAAAATATTCCTTATTTCCTACATTCAAGGCCATTGATCCTAATTAATTTAATTATTGCATTCCTTATTTATTCATTCATTCATTTATTTGGACTTATCTAAAATGCTAACTATTATGAATTCTTGCCATCCTGATGTCTTCACTAAGAGTTCTCCTTTCATATAAAGGTCATAACATTATTGCATGTTCTACTCTTCTTCTACTTGGCAAACCTCACATAATGCTGTTTCATGTGTCCCTGTGATATGTAAAGATTCCAATGTCCCGTTCTCAGATGTGTAAACATAATTAGCACCACTCTACTTATGAGTGATTTTACTTTTCTTAATGTTCCTTTGTATCTAATGATAATATTGCTCAGTTTGGCATGTGTCCCACCAGTACTTCCATTTTCCATTGCATGCTTCTAATATGAAATGCTTTCCTTCTGTTCTGCTGAGTTTAATATTGCTTTTTGGATCTTCCAGCCTTAATGATTTTGGGCCTTTTTGTCTGCTTCTTCATTTCCCTGAATTCCAACATGTGCTTTTACCCACATAAAATGAGTTAATATTCCAAGCTGCCTTAAACTGTAGTGTAATCATAATTTCTGTTAAGACTTCACTTTGATTTGTCTGAAAATTATTTTAAACTCCACCACTGACTCAGAACCAATTATAACTTTATTTGGCCTCACTTTATGAACCCAACCCAGCATAATTTAAAACATTATCATCTCTGCCTTATATGATCTTCCTTCTGTAATTGTCCCAGATTTTTTATTATTATTATTATTATTATTTCTGGAACGATCACCAAAACACACAATGCTACAGAAGCGTCAGCCTCTGACATTTAGTGAAACACAGCGGGTTACGTCATTTCCACAATGAGGAGAGTCACCATTTATCTGAAGATAAAATCCATTCTCTGTCCCTTTGCCAGAAAATACTTGATTAGTTAGTAACTGTAGTGACTGGGATGTACGGACATCATTGCCTCTCAATGAGCATTACTTTGAAGGGAACGAAGGTTACGCCGAACAGCCGTAAGTGTGCTCTAATGATTATAATAATATAATTTAGTATTATGACAGAGTAGGATTCTTTCTTATGGTCAAAAAACCAAAGGTAATATAACAATAATAATAAGGTAATAAATCTCAATTATAATATTGATGATGAACTAGGAATAAGCCCCATTTTCATTGCAGAAATCTGTCATATTCTTGTCCTTTTCATTTCTTTCTCAGGCTTTGCTCTCATCAGGTGTTTTGAGTGGTGGGTGTGAGAACGACTCTGATCTGATTGACGGACATTTTGAACGTTGTGTTGAAGATTAGGGGAGAGATACCTTGCTCAGCCTTTTAGACCTGATTTAAGTGTTGCTGAGGGTGTGTGTGTGTGTGTGTTTGTGTGCGCGCGCGTGGGTGTGTGTGGCAAAGACTTTTGAAACCCAAAGGCTTTACGCTTCACATCAAAAGTCAAAGTATTTGAAGTTCTCAAACAGGAATCTTTCAGCTTTCTCTTTCTCTCTCTCGTGCATACACAGGCACACAGACACAGAAACACACACGCACACACGCGCACACGCACACACACAAACACCACACACACACCACACCACACACACACTGAATTATAAATTGTTTGTAGAATTCTACGATTCTAA
>NW_015505389.1:537321-545203 GCF_001515645.1 Sinocyclocheilus grahami | reverse complement strand
CCATAGGCGTAATGGTTTTTATACTGTACAGACCGTATATTCTATTGCCCTACACCAATCCTACCCCTAAACCTACCCCTCACAGGAGACTTTGTGCTATTTCAGATTTTCAATACACTCCATTCTGTGATTTATAAGCGTTTTGAAAAGTGGGGATATGGGGTAATGTCCTGAAAAGTCACCTTCTCCTTGCAATACCTGTCATAACTTTGTCATTATACAAATTTATGTCCTCATTTGTCACAAAACGCGTACACACCACACACACACACACTACACACACACACACACACACACACACACACAACACAGAGATAAGCATAGAGGTCCAATAACTACTATACAAAGCTGTCACAATTACACTGTTAAAACTTTTGTTGTGAATGGGTTGTGATAATGTTTTTATCCTACATGCTTAATGTGGTTGTTTTTAACATAATAAGTATGTGGGTATTTTTTTACATACATTTTTTAGTGTTAACAAACATACGCTATGAAACATGTTATGGCTTTGTTAGCACTTCACTTTGCAAAATTATACACATCTCATTGTCACATTTATCCTGCTACTACATACAGTATGTTGTTGTCTAAATGTTTTTTTGCCACGTACAATTTTAAAAGTGTAACAATACAGTGAGAGAAAAAGAGTCAAATCAAATATCAAACTTTGTATTTTATCATTGTTATATTGTTGTCCTTTTGAATTCAAGGGATGTCATACATGTTTCCATTATTCATAAATAACTGGCATAATACCAATGCTCTGGTCATATTTTATTTATTTATTTAAAAAGATTATTGGAGTATTTTACAAAAAATACTCTTTCAGTCTTTCTACTTCAAAATGTATTGTTTACTTCAATGAGTATATATATTGTTTCCCTACTCCTACTCCATTTATTTTAGCGTACATAAGTGTGTTTCCAGGAAATGTTATTTTGGTTGTATAAAATTTATTTTCTCAGTTGTAGTTTGGTACTGATCATTTTTGGTAACTCGAATATGTAAACTGCTTTGCATTTGCATTTCAGTCTCAGTCTCATGGCAGTCAGTGCACATCCTGTTATCTGTTGGCTGTGCATAAGAATCAACAATCAGCTTTCAAGTGTGTGATACAAAGTTGCCAATGTTCCTGTGTAACTACACTAATACAGCATTAACAAGTCTATGTAAACACACCTTTGTGTGAAAATACACCACTTCTTGAAACACTGAAACAAATGGTCCACCCCTTCTTCCTGCTAAGGCCAATTTCATAGCCAGGATTTCACAAGTTAGCATGTTCATATAATCTTGGGATAAGGATAAATGTTTAAACTGGTTTGTCGGCAATAGAGGGTCTCAAGTGCGAGACTTATCTCACATTCACCCACGTGCACATATTTTGTCACAGCATGAGGATATACTTTTCAAATGGCATTTTAAGGTTCTTTCCAATTTTTACTTAAACCTCTACGGGGCTTGTCTTGTCATTGTTACCTTTGGGTTTGTGCAGCTTTAGAAAGCTTTGTATTGTGAAAAGTGCTATACAAATGCATGAACAATTGAATCAAATCATTTATGTTTTTATTGTAAAATAAAGGAGACTTTGCTCATCCAATACTCTCTCTTTCTGATGCACGGGTGTGTCTTCTGTAGCTCTGGTTAATTTGGAATGCCCTTTGAGGCAAGTGGCGTCCAAGAAGGCTTTGCATTTCAGGTGTGTAAATGTATTTGTAAGTGAATGATCTCTCTTCCTCTTAAGGGCAAACATTCCAGAAATACCCATCAAATACACCTGGGTGGAACTGCCAGACGTTTCTTTGGCTCTTAATTGCCAAACTTCCACTGAGGTGTGAATTCTAGGCCAGTACGTCTGAAATGAACCTAGCAGCGCTGTGTGTGCATGCGGCGAGGACAGTGTGTAGTATGTTACACCCATCACAGACCCCCCCACCACCACTCCCCACAACTGCCATCGCACCAGCATGGGGTGGTAATTGATTCTCCTCATGCCATTAGTCTTTGAGACAGAGATGCACCAACAAGGGAGGGTGCTGTCACTTAGAGCCGAGAATGGTGGCCGGTTTACACACACACATTCTCACGCAATACAAAACTATCGCACACATGCACCTATTACTTTTGTCCGCCAAGGTCCAGGAAATCAAGGGCAAAGTAGGCACACATGCAAAAATGTATACCTACACAAACGTGATTTCATAAAATAGAAAACTGTAATATTCATCTTTTTAATGCAACATATGTTTAAAGCATAGCTTTAATTATATTACAAGTAGCTAGTATTTATTCGACATGTATATATGTACACGTATATACACATGCAATATACATCTGCCTGACACCCCTGTTGACTGTGGGGGTGTAAGTATCTCAGCCTCAGACAGCACACCTGAGATTCACTGACAGTCATATTGCAGAAAAATTGGAAAGCACTTGTGAAAATCACAAGCTCCAATCAGATCGCCAGACTGCAATGCAGCTACCTGAAGTAGCACAGGTTTAGGAATTATAGGTTCCACTTGTTAACTACATTAACAAGCAATGAACAGCTGCATTTTTACTAACTAACATTAACAAAGATTATTAAATATTGTAACAAATGCATTGCCCATTGTTATTTAAATGTTAGTTAATGCATCGCTTAACGTTTAAAAATGGGAAATTAAGTATTAGTATGGGAAAGTATTACTGGAAAAGTTTTCAATTATGAATGATTGTATGGTAGAACTAACAGCTAATTTTTGCTAATTTTACAGACTGTGGTTTCAAATCTTAAAATGTAAGAACTGAAGAATTGGCCATTTGAAATTTCAGGAATCAAATTGGAATTAAAAAAACTATTCTCAGCTCAGATCTGAAAGGTGGACAAACCTGTTTTTGAAAATATTAAGTGTTTTGTTTGAGGCTTTCAGTAGTACTATAAATGCAATATATGCAAGGATGGATGGACGGACGAACGGACGGACAAAGAGACACAACAGATGGATGGATGGATGGATGGATGGACAGAGACAGCAGATGGATGATGCATGGATGGATGGACGGACGGACAGAGAGACAGACAGCAGATGATGGATGGATGGATGGACAAACAGCAGATGGATGGATGGATAGAGTGACAGACAGCACATGGATAGATGGATGGATGAATGGATGAATGAATGAATGAATGGATGGATGGATGGACAGAGACAGCAGATGGATGGATGGATGGACGGATGGATGGACAGCTAAAGTTAGTCTATAAACAAACTACAATGTGATCTCAAGACTTCAACATCACCACCAATATGTTTCCGAAAAAATCTGTTTCAGTTTTTGTTTAAAATCTAGTTGGAAAGTTTTATTTAAAATACTTTGCAAAAGCACAAGTGTAAACACTACGAGGCTGTAAAAGCAGACTAGTGAGTAGATGAGTTTACCTTTATCAGGAATCACTGATGTATTATATGTTGTACAAAACATGAACATATCTTGAGCTCGTTTTGACCATGGACCTTATTTCAGACATTTAACCAAAAAACACAGTAAAAAAAATCTGGTTGAAACTGGAATTTAAAAAAATGCTAATTTGTTTCTGGGTTTAAAGATGGTTGCAGCACTCAATTACTCTGAGCCACAGGAAAATGACATCATGGCAACAACGACTGGTAGAGGACAAAATCACAAACCCTTCCCTATTGGCTATTCTGAGCTGTGACGTCAAAGACAGCAGCTGGAAAATCATATTTCCATATTTCATCACGACACAGCTACTTCAGAATGGCCACCAACCCCATAATGGTGTACTTACAGCGCAGAGGTAACCGGACCATGTTAAACATTAAAGATTCAAGAGCCACTGCTGTACACAACAAAGACAATACTAGCAGGTTATGCCCATCTTCACCACCAGCAATCTCACAATCAGTCATTAACATGACTGTTTCCATGACGACACATTGTCATTAACGCAACTGTCTGTACAGTGATAGTCATCACCATAACAATCAGCGGCACAATCTTTGTAGCTACAGCAGCCGCTGTCTGTCATGTTGCTGCTGCTCTGATATCACCCATCAGGTTTGCACGTGAAGTCCTTCACACATTCTCACATAGATCATTTGAAGTTGCCCATTAATTGGAGGCGCTACTCTTTTCTTTATCTATTTTTGTTTGGCTGTTGACCAACTTGAGCGTGGTCCTCGAATGCCCGCATCTCTGGGTCGACTAATTAAGACTCCAGAGAACCGCTAATTGCTGTTGCGTGCCTCTTCGTGAAATGAGGGAAACTTCTCTCCTGTTGCTGCCTGGAAAAATGAGTGCGAGAGCGCGGCGAAATTAAAAGGCTTATGTAAGCTTGTGGTGGAACTATTAAATACTAAGCAACTCTCTTTTTTTGTCTTGTGGGGAACTGCCACTTGATTTAATAGGGCTCATTAAAAGTGCATATCACATATAGAGCCTCTCCCAACTTGACACACACACACACATATGCATACACAACTTCAGAGCACCAGAACATAAGAGAACATGCAATAAGGAGTCTGGAAGGTGGTGTGGAGAAGATGCGGCCCTGTGAACATTGTCAGTGGATATTTGAGCAAATATTACATCTGTTAATATCAAATACCAAAGGTAAAATGTGCAATTTACAAACTGCACCACAGAACTACAAAATAACTAAATACGGATATTTTATGAAGGAAAGTTGAAGGATGACTCAAGCAAAACTCACTGGCACAGTGATAGGACATTGCTAGGTGTCTATTTTTTGTTTTTTTTTGGCTAAAACATGTCCGGGAATGGCAAAGTTGACAAACTGGAAAATGTTTGGTCATCTAATTTCTGTTTTTATTTTGTCTTTATTTTAAATTATGAGCAATGCATAGTATTGGCAATATAATAACAACAACACAATCAAGTCAAATGACATATATTCATTATTCAACATAACGTTTCAATAATATTCAAAATAGCAGTGGTGGAATTTGTTCTTGGAAACTGTTGTTTTGTTCCTAACTTACACAGTTGGAGCAAAAAATAAATAAAAATGACAAGAAAATAATATACAGTATGCTATACTTTATATAAATACTATACTAATACAGTTTATTTTCTGCTAAAAAAAAAAAAGTCAAAAGCTGATATTTACCAGTGGTTATAAACAAACTACAATAAAATTGTGCACTATCACAAGAATAGAACTGCCACAGATTCACCAGCCACCTACACCCGTTCACAATCACCAGATTACTAATTACGAACACCTGATGTCACTTACCGGCGCACTATATCTGTTCACTCACCTCAGTATCTCATTGACTGGTCTCAAGGTTGCATACCTCACCTCATGCCCCTCCACACTCTGGCCCTGCAGTTCTGTCTTGTCTTCTCTCGTCCCTTTGGTCTGTTTCGTTTCGTCCCACTCCATCCTTTTGACTGCGGAAAAGTGACTTTAGAGGCTATGAGGCTCTGAATGTGTAAGTGTTGGACCAGATTCATCAAAGACTCAAATGAACTTTTAAATTGTTAACACATGCCAGTTCAGTGGCATGATCGATGATGAGGCCATGACAGATGCCTCAGCCAATAACGACAGATTTTTCTTATTTCGGGCCCCAAAAATTATCTAAATATTCAATTGAATCTGACTGTTAATCCTGCGGACTGGAAGTGTAGCAGACAGCGAGTACAAATAGAGTTTTGTACAAGGTCAATGTGCAACGCGGATCAAGTCAGATAATTTACTCACCCTTATGTCATTCCAAACGCGTATGACTTCTTTTCTATCATGGAAGGCGAAGGAAACTCCAAACCGCTCTTTTCAATAGGATGAAAGCATACACTGATCGGGGATTGCCAAGCTCCAAAACTGACCTACCTACCAACCTAAATAAGTAAATAAACAAACAAACAAATACATACATACATATATAATTAAATATGTATGTATGGTTCATTTTGAACCCTGCTCATAACTAATTGTGACGCAACTAAGGTGGAGGGGAAGATTTTCAGTGAATAATGACTTACATTTTTTTTTCAGTTCTATTTTTAACATACTAAAGGCAGTAAAGACTAAATGTAGTAATGATGTAAGACATGAAACATAATGAAGAAAGATGTGTTTAAGTGAAGTACTTGAGGATGACGGCTCTGATTGGCCGGCGTGCTGTCTTAGCATGAGCTCATAATGGATATATAGGGGTCACGCTAACTCACACTAACTGTTTCTCCCACAAAAACAGCATCTCTACATGCATATATGCACATGTAAGCTCACACACTGTCACATGCACATCAATGCTGCATTTAGTGCCTGCTCAATTAAACATAAAAACCCTTCAAAAAAGCATCCATCCACCCACACAGGTCGTCTTAAAATCACACACAAACCCACATACAAACACACTCATGCTGAAAGGTAAGTGAGGTGTTTAAAGACAGTCACACTTTCATGTGTGTGCGCTCATATCACACTGTCAATGCTCCCATTAAACATGCTAACGGTCATGAGTGATTCAGTGACACACCTCAGATGTGTTTGTTCATGCGTGGCACACAGACCTGTAAATATGTGTGTTTTGATATGATATGAGCATTTGTTTATTATAAGCTTCCTATGTTTTGGGTTTAATGCAATAATACGAGAATGTATCTAGATGCAATTATAGATGCACTACTAGTCAACGGTTTGTTCACACCTTATTTTATTGAACAATATTGAAGGAGATATGTTTGACACACATTGCCTTATTTTCTTTCATTGTTCACTCAAATCAGTCTTATTTTAGTATCATTGATATACTATACCCCATGCACAAAAGCAATATGCACATGAAATTGGAACATATTGTCATACGTAGTAAAAGCATATATGAAACCTCTTAGAAATTGGAATGATTTCATATATTAACATATACATACCCATACAAATATATATGTTTTTATATGTTTAATACATTTTTGGGCATGTATGTCATGTACATGTATATCCATCCTAAAACCTGTCAGTATACGTTGATATCCCGTACATATAAAAGATAGGCAAGTATTTAAACATATATAAACATAAAGATTTTTGTATATATGTTGTTTTACTTAAGTTGCATATTGCTGACACATACAGTATGGTTGCTACATATAATACCATATTTAAAAAAAAATCATCATATAGATATTAACATATGTATATACATTATATAACATATTTTCATCTACTCAGCGATGATGTACGTATTTGAAAATGATATATCACTTTATAGGTAACATATGGCAATATCTATCTTGATATAGTGCAAAATACGTCATATATTACATTTCCGCATGGGACTATAGCTTTTCCTAATATTCTTTTTTAATTAGATTTTTTATATATATATTTTTCTCTCTTTACTTTTAGTTAAAGTTTTAGTAATTTTGAAGCGTTTTTGTAATTGTTATTTTATTGAAATTGCAGTTTTGTAATTTTTATGTTTTTATTTGTTTATTTTTTGTCTAGATTATATTTATTAATTTTATTTTTAGGTTTGGTTTAATTAGCTTTAGATATTTTATTATTGTACAACTTAAACTGATCATGCTCAGTGTCATTACATTTTTCTGTGTGTTTTCTTTAGATTGTTTTAAATTTCTCATTATATTTTCCAATATAAACCCTGAAAACAGCCTGATACCAGATATGCACACACACACAAACAAACACAAACACACACACACACACAAACAAACAAACACAAACAAAAGATTATGAGTTATACCTAATACAAACAAGAGAATAGCTCTCTTTGATTTTCCATCGTGAGACTTACATCAGACCTACTTCAAACGGTCGTTTGAGCGTATGGTTTACAAGGTGTGAGAGCGATAAACAGATATCCAGGCATTGATTTTT
>NW_015505389.1:492623-535123 GCF_001515645.1 Sinocyclocheilus grahami | reverse complement strand
CGTGTCTACACTGGATGCAAGTGGTGTGGCGCGACAAAATACTATAGAACTCATTATAATCAGTGATGCTGTCTATACCATAGAAATACTGTATATACATATCTATGGTCTACACTGGATGCAGCGCGGCACAACACGACAAATCCCCGACAGAAAACTGCTGCTGCGTTCTATTCATGACGCATTGACACAAATTTCAAATGATTTTCAACAGTCGCTTTGTCGCGTCCAGTGTACTAGACAGACTTTAGCTGTTGCGGCGCAGACACAGTGTTACTCACCTATGGAGAAGAAACAAAGCAACCTCGGCGTCCAATCGCAGGCCTTCCGCTCCTTGAGTTCTCTCCAGCGCTGGAAAGCTGATCCGATATTTACACGGGTCCTACTTCTTGCCTTAAGCCTTCTTTTGTTCTGCAGACATTTTCCTCTTTTGTTTTGTATCCGCCGTCTCTATCTTTCTGTCGCTTGGCTCGGCTAATGTCCGTCCCGTGCACTGAACGCTCTCTCCGCCACATCATGAGTAGACACGCCCCTTACTGCTGATTGGCTACAAGTTTGTTTTGCTACTCGGCTCAAATCAGTTTTCTAAAGCGTTTTTGAAAAATCGCTTACCCCACCTTTAATACGAAGATATCATATTGATTTTTCACAGATGTTTTTAGCACATTTCATTGTGTTGTGTTTTAGAGTTAAAGGAAATGTCAGGAACAGTTTATATCAAAGACCAATTCTCACTACCAACTAGTTGATTATTAGCATGCATTTTACTAGCATATCGCTGTTTATTAGTACTTATAAAGCACATATTAATGCCTTATTCTGCATGATCATATTTTAGATCCCCTAATCCGCTCCATACCTAAACCTAAAAACTACCTAACTAACTATTAATAAGCAGCAAATTAGGAGTTTATTGAGGGAAAAGTCATAGTTAATAGTGAGAATTGGTGACTAAAGTGACTAAAATGTCCTTAAACTTGATGAAAAATGTCCTGGCAGAAAATTACAAATTTCCATTTTTTAGTGTAGTGTAACTATCAACTGATATAATTTAAGCAGATTTGGGTTTTGAAAGAAAGAAAGAACGGTCCCTCCAGAAGAATTTGAACAATTAAGACACACCTCAAAAATGTTGCCAAAATATGAAAGCAAGTGGCACACTCCATAAAAAGAAGTGAGAATTTGAGAAGAACTTCCTTCATACTGTACATCCACTAAAAATCTCCAAAACATCAAAAGCCATTGGGAAAATGGCTCGGAAAAGTGAGGTTAGTTCTGAGAAAAGCTCTAGCATCATTTGTATAAATCTGAAGGCCAACCAAAACGAACCGAGTTGAAATGAATTTGACTGAACTAAAGCATCAAAAATGATATTCATTCGTGAACCTGTATGAAAATGTGTAAATAAATGATAAAAACAGGTGCATTCTCAATGAGGGCCACAGGGTGTAGATATAGCTTCTGTGGTGATACGACCATGTGCTTGTGTGTGACAGACAGACTGCAGGTTAACCCCGCCTGCAGGCAAAAGCATCAAACTTTCACAGCCGCCAATCAATTATTCAGCCCAGAGCTCATCAGAGGCGATCAGAGCTCCAGAAGAGAGTACACACAACAGAGACAACACTCACACTGCCCCCAACACACACACAGATAAACGACAGCATAATTAAAAGTCAGCTTCCATTCAGATTCAGCATTCATAGACTGCCTTTAATTAAACGTATTTGTATGCAGTGTGTGTGAATTCAGAGGAGGCCTGAAACCTCAGCTCTCTTCACTCACTCTTACACACCTCCTCGCCCACCCACTAACACACACAAACACACAAATCTCACCACAAACGCACACACACCAGAAAACCACATGGTCATGATGGCAAACAAGGCCGCTGAATGTGACTTTTATCTACAACACACAAACACAACCATTCACCTAGTTAATTATCTGCCTGAGGATGACGACTTTTATTGTTTCATTTTTAATATTACTATTAGTATTATTATTATTATTTTAATGCTAATAACAATTACGCCAAACTACCCCTAAAAGGAAACTTAAAGGTGAAGTAGCCATTTGTGCATCAATAAATCATAATGACTATTTTCAAACAAGTTTCCTGAACACTCTCCCGTCTGCCATTGGTCAGTCCAAAGATAGCCCTGCCCCTAACTGATAACACTGAGCAAATGTTGCTCTATAGACCAATTTGTTTCTTGCAAACAGTGATGAAGGTTGTTGTTTTTTTGTGGGCGGAGTCTATCTGGTGGCAGAAAATTACAGTGTTAAAGTAGCGGTCAATGGAAGACATGGGATAAAAGAATAAAAAAAGGTAAATTTGAGTTTGTATTGCAAAATTCAGACTTTTTTCTCACAATTCCGAGATTATATTTCACACTTCTGATAAGAATAATCAACTCGTCATTCTCTCTTTTCTCCTCGGCTCAGAATCATGAGTCTGTAATGTGACAACATGAAAAACTCCACGTGCAGTTTCTTGAGAAAGAATAAAAGAGTAGTCACTCTATGTCTAAGTATGAGCCTCTGTCTTGTTGCACCATCAAACATATGGTCTGGCCGGGGATTTCTTTCTCATCTTTAGACTTGCTTCCTGAAGCCCTAACAAGGCAATTAAGAGCCTCCAGACTTTTGTTGGATCTGACTTGTCAATATAAAAGCACCCTTAAACAATCCCAGGCACACAAGATGCTACCTGGAACAGAGCAGAGGAAGATGGCTGCAGGGAGGGAAGTGTGAAGTGACGAGCGGGAAATTAATTAATGTTCAGGAGCGTGAGCACGGGTGTCTGCCTCTGGCAGAGCAGTTCCCTAAATCATGGATGATACTGCGTCTCTTGCCATGTGACCAGCTGCTGGATATGGGGCAGTTAGTGGCACATGAAAATGTAATGAGATGTCTATGACACCTTTTTATACATCTCTCTCTCTCTCTCTCAGTGAGGTGGACCATGAATGAAATCTGGCAGTGATCTGATAATGGCTGAGAACTTGGGAATAGCAAAATACCTATAAAAAATGAGAAAGGAAGAAGAAAGACATGGTGAACAGCTGATTATGGCATGATCGATTCCCTTCTATGAAAATGTCATTCCCTCCACCACAAAACATTAGAAAGCTGCAATTTTGATGTGATAAAGGCACAATGACGGCGCACCAGCTCTGGTGTATCAAAAATTGCAAACTGTCCTAGTGAATTCAATACAAAAAAACAAAACAAAAAACTGTTTTGTTGATAACACTTTTTTCAATAAGGTTCAAATCATTAACGGTAGTTAACACATTATTTGTTATGAACTAACAATGAACAACAATTTCTTTCAACATTTACACTAGTCAGCCACAACATTAAAACCACTGAGAGGTGAAGTGAATAGCATTGATTATATTGTTAAAATGGCACCTCTTAAGGCAGCAAGTGAGCAATCAGTTCTTAATATTCAATGTGTAGGAAGCAGGAACAATGGGCAAGTAAAAATAACTGAGTGACTTTGACAAGGGCCAGATAGTGATGGCTGGATCACTGGGTCAGAGCATCTCCATAATGCCAAACCTTTCGTGCTATTCCCGGTGTGCAGTGGTCAGTACCTACCAAAAGTGCTACAAGGAAGGACAACAGTGAACAGGTGTCAGGGTCATGGGCGCCCAAGGCTCACTGATGCAAGTGGGGAGCGAAGGCTAGCCCGTTTTGTTTGATCATACAGAAGAGCTACTGTAGCTCAGACTTTTGAAAAACTTAATGCTGGCCATGATAGAAAGGTGTCAGAACACACTGTATTTTCTTGACACTTTTTACCAACTGAGCATTGTTTCTATGCCACAGCCCACCTGAGTACTCTTGCTGACCATATCCATCCCTTTACGACCACAGTGCACCCATCTAGTGATGCGCCATGCCACAAAGCTCAAATAATCTCAAACTGGTTTCTTGAACATGACAATAAGTTCACTATTCTTAAATGGCTTCCAAATGTCAAGATTCACATCATGAACGTGTAGCAGACAAATCTGCTATCATGTCAATATGGACCAAAATCTATGAGGAATGTTTCCAGCACCTTGTTGAATCTATGCTATGAACAATTAAAGCAGTTCTCAAGGCAAAAATGGGTCCAACCCAGTACTGCCAAGGAGTACCTAACAAAGTTGCCGGTGAGTGTATATACAGTAACTTTATATAAAGTGTATATAAGTGTATATAACTATATATAAAGTGTATATAAAGCACCATCTTTCGGATGAGATGTTAAACCGAGGTCCTGATTCTCTGTGATCATTAAAATTCCCATGGCACTTCTCGTAAAAGAGTAGGGGTGTAACCCCGGTGTCCTGGCCAAATTGCCCCCCTGGCCTTTGTCAATCATGGCCCCCTAATAATCCCCAACCACTTGATTGGCTCTATATCTTTCTCTCCTCTCCACCTGTAGCTGGTGTGTGGTGAGCGCACTGGCGCCGTTGTCCTGTGGCTGCCGTCGCATCATCCAAGTGGATGCTGCACACTGGTGGTGGTTCAGGAGAGACCCCCCCCACATGATTGTAAAGCACGTTGGGTGTACAACAATACACAATAAAGCGCTATATAAATGCATCATTTATTCACTCATTCATTCATATATAAATCTGATTGGCTGAGAGGACTTTCCAGCCATACGAAATTCTACATACAATATTTTGTAACATAATTAAGTTTTTTTTTAGGCGAGAACGTACTTGTTTACACTTCAAATATGCGGTTTGTTATCAAAGATAACGTCTACTTGAAAATCTGCTTCGACATTTTCGGAGATCTGAGCTCCAGGGCGTCAGCGGCCGTTCAGCACTCATGAACCCGCAGAGAGAGCGCCTCACCTCGGCCAGATCTTCTGGAATTTGCTGCTGGCTCTGATGTCTCTGTAGTGGTTAAACATGATATATATTTCGTTTTGGGTAAATCTAACGTTTGGTTATATCATAACTAGGGTTGGGTATCGAGAACCGGTTCCATTTTAGAACGGGTTCCAAATATCCAAGAACCGGGTATTCGATAAGACACGTGCATTTCGATTCCGTTTAATGATTCCTGTGTTCACATTTAATTTAATGTGATTTTAAACGCTTTTCTTTAAAAAGAAGGGAAAGAATTTGCACACTGTTTTGTTTGCCATGCACACAGCTGAATCACGAGCACAGAGAACCAGGTTCCCGGCCTGTGTCCGTTCTCGAACCGTTCCGTGCATTTCCACTGAAGAAAAGGTAGTTTCCAGGCCGGAACTGATTTCTCTTTCGCATCTTGCGACCAATGTGCACAAAATTACGTCAGTATATCCTCGTAAACACAGCCGTTTTTTGTCTTAAGTGTACGTAAACAGATGAGAATGAAAAGGCACCTGTAACACAATTTTTTATATTAGGGTGAGCATACTTCCTCTTTTTCCCAGACATGTCCTGGCCAGGACTTCTACACTGCCTACAATGTTTGCATTTTGGCTTTGTTTTCCTATTGACATCAGGCATGTTCGACTCGAAGCAGCGCTGCGCAGACCGATCAGTGTAAGACATCAAAGTACCGCAAAAGAACAAAAGCAACTTATGATGGTTGCTGTTGTTTATTAAAAATGATTGTTCAGTAAATAACATGTGGTATAAATAATAGTAGTATTCAATAATAGTATTTGGCAATAAAATTGCCAGGCACAAATATTTCCAAAGAATTAGCCAAATGTAAATATCCGCAAGGTAATGAACAATGGCGATGAAAAGAGCATTAGCATCTACAAGGAAATTCTCAAGTGCATGGGCAGACATGCATCAAAAAAACAGAGGGTGTGACTTGCACTTTCACATATGGCTTCACACGCTGTGATTGATGGGAGTGTTAAAATGTAAATCATTAATAACACTATCAATTCAAGCAAACTCTCACATTCACACATATGCACAGTGTAAGACACACAATTACTGATGTGACGAGCACATGCAGACACAGTGATGAACACTAATGGGCAGTCAGTCAGCAGTCACATGATCAGTGATTGACAGATCATCTGACTTATTTCTGAGCTCGGCCTGTGGCTGCTGTGTGAACAGCACCAGTGATCCAGTGAGCTGCAGTGGTTCCAGCATCCATTACAGCTCATTATTAGCCACTGAGAGGGGATGTGTGTCTGTTGGAGGCTGTGTTATATATCTGGAGGCACCAGTTATATTTGAGAATCAGGCGGTTTTTAAAGACATATTCTGGGTTATTTTTCCATTAATGTCTATGGGCAGCACTACTGGCATTCTGTCCATCACCACAGAAAATAATTTTGACTTGTTGCTCAGTTTGTAAAAAATAAATAAATATTTGTACCACAAGGTCTAATAGCAGAAGCTCACATTTTGTTGAAGCACTTGATAAATTATTAATGATTCTCTCGCTATGTTCTATGACGTTAAGTCCAATACACTTTTAAAAATAAAGGTGCTTCAAAACATTTTTGGTTCCACAAAGATCCATTCAGTCAAAGGTTCTTTGAAGAACCATCTCTTTCTTACCTTTTTATAATCTGAAGAACCTTCTTTCGCCACAAAGAACCTTTTGTGAAACAGAATAGTTCTTCAGGTGTTAAAGGTTCTTTATGGAACCATTTAGACAAAAAGGTTCTTCTATGGCATCGTGAAGCACCTTTATTTTTATAAGAGTGTACTATAAGTTTAGCCCATAATACTCCTTTAAAGTGAAATGTGGGCCAAAAAAATTGGCCTTTGTGAGAGTGTGAGTGTGTGTCGGCAGGGGAAACGATAAGCATTAGCATCTCAACAAATGTATAATTGCGCCTTCTCTCCTCAGTAGGAGGCACGTGTAAACGACACTCCCCTGGGAGCTCCTGATCCACTTTCTGATCTCGCAGATCCAGCGCTGATCAAAACCAGCGCTGTGGCCGACGTGCTTCAAACAGCCGGGACCCCAGCCAGCGGGGGACCACACACCCCTCACCGACAGCTATTCTGAATTGCCAAACTGATACAAAAAACATATTCGTTACAGACTAGTTAAGGCAACCGCATAATTTTTTTTATCCCACATAGCTATATCAGTGCAGCAGGGATGACCTCCACCCACATCCGGCATGTTACGAAACACCTCCAATGTTATCCATCATAGCACGACCCTGGAGGATTCACGCAGACAGCAGCTATTATCACCTTCAACCCATCATCATCATTATCATAGCAGACAGTCCAGCAGCCTACAGCAAGAGCAGGAGTTCAGCCTTACTGTCCTCTGCAGGCCTGAGGATAGCTGTATTTGCTTTGTCAGAGGATAGTTGAGCTTTTACTGCTCTCAGCTACTCATCTGGTCCGTTTTATTAACAAGCTGATAGAGCCATTAGTCAGGACTTTGAAATGCTACATTGTTTGTAACTCAGTGATCAAGTAAACACAATATCACATATGTGACCCTGGACCACAAAACCAGTCATAAGAGTCCATTTTTCGAAATTGAGATTTACACATCTTCTGACAGCTGCATAAATAAGTGTTCCATTGTTGTAGGGTTTGTTAGGATGGGACAATATTTGGCCGAGATGCAACTATTTGAAAATCTGGAATCTGAGGGTGCAAAAAAAAAAAATCAAAATATTGAGAAAATCATCTTTAAAGTTGTCCAAATGAAGTCCTTAGCAATGCATATTACTAATCAAAAATTAAGTTTTGATATATTTACGGTAGGAAATTTACTAAATATCTTCATGGAACATGATCTTTACTTAATATCCTAAAGATTTTTGGCATAAAAGAAAAATCGATCATTTTGACCCATACAATGTATTTTTGGCTATTGCTACAAATAAACCCCAGCGACTTAACCCCTTTATGTTTTTTTTCTATTCAACATTGCAATTTATCACTCATTTTAGAGTTTTTAAATATGAGTTTATATTATTTAAATTAATAATACATTTATTTTTTTATAAAAAAATACTCATGGATGTATTATATAAACATGTATATTATGCCATCAAGCCTTAAACTTGTTTTTTCTGTGTTTATGTCGTTGGGGATGTTCTGAATATTTTGTCAACTGAATTTCAACGAATATGTGCTCAGTGAACACTGTGTTTGAATGGACAAAAATAATGAGAGAATATTACAAATCTGCATTATTGTTCTCTTAAGGTGAGAAAAAGTCTTAGGGGTTTGATACAATATGAGGGTGAGTTGGTCAAAAATGTATGACAAATTAAAATTTTTTTAGTTAACTATCACTTTAGCCATAATTTACTCTAGACTTTAAGAAATGTGTTTGCAACACCAAAGTGAACGGGATATGTCTTCAACTAACTCCATGATGAATTAAACTAAATCTATTATGGCTTTCGTGAACAATGTGAACATGAAACTGAAATGAAAGGTGCCGATTGCGGTGTTAAATTTATATAATGCTGCATCATATTTCTTTTTACACCTTTTTATAGCAGTTGAGCGTTTTAACCAATCACAATCTATTCTGTTGAGTTTATGAACGCAATGGCCAATCAGAGGCGTTCAGATTATTCATCGCTGAAATGCCGGAGTTTTGTTCAGTGTGTGCGCTCGGGAATACGTCGAATGTCACCTGACCAAACCGGAAAACAGTCTCATCGAAACGCTTGAGGAAGTGTCAACAGCAGTATGAGCTGATGGTGACATCTATGGATTTTTAAGGTGATCAGCTAACCTATCTACAGTGTTGGGGAGTAACTAAAAGTAACGGAATTACTGTACTACACAGTAATTACACAATTAGCACGAGTCTTTAATCAAAACGCCATGCTCTTTTTTTCCTGACATGTTTTAGGTGAAAACCAGGAACCTGCATTCACCAATGGATGATCAGTCTCGCGCTATGTCTACATTAATCTGGAGACATCCGAGTACGGCGTTTTCGTTTTAAAACGATCTCCGTCCACACTAGCATTTTCAAGCATTTACCAAAAGTTTCTCATCCACACTGAAACATCGGTAAACGTTAAATTCGCATGTGTAAAACCTCATAAAAGCTCACTGAGATGATACAGACGGAACAGACAACGAGTTTTCATGCAATTCTTCTGGCAGGATCATTTTATTTGAGCAAATATCTTATCATTCACTGACGCATCCAGGTCGCGCAGAAAATAACAGCTTTATACTGTATTCGCGAAAACAGTAACCAATTGTACATTTTAGCAACAGCAAGACACCGTTAATTTAACAGTAACTTGCTGGCAACCTTGCTGCCAACTGATTACTGTTGTCAGGCTGAATAAGGTCTATGCAGTGGTGTTTAGATCTTTTGGTCACATCATATGTCGTATGAATTTGCAAGTTTTGTAAGCAGTGGAATGCAAAATGTTTTGTATGCGCTTGTGTTTCCAGTCTCCTCCATTCTCATGCATATTTATGGGAGACAAAGTTGCGTCGACAGTGATCTCTGTCGTTTGTAATGTCACGTAACCAACTCCCTTTGGAATAGAATGACTTCCAGTCGCTTGTTGTGGGTCTCTCAGTGTAAATATGTCATTGTACTTTATGCTTACCTACATTACTGCTCATTTACATAAAGTTTAACTGCTGAACTTTGTTGCATCTGCAACGGTCGCTAGTTGCCCCGAATCATTAAAAATTAATGACTTCTGGTTGCTTTGCCACAGCAAATCACTGCCGTTGTGAACGACACTTCAGTATTAAAACAACCCTCCACTCAGTCAAATGTAATGCAAGGCTTATCGTCAAATTAAACATTATTTCAACAAGTCCATTTAACTTCATGGTGTGTACATCATGAACCACAAATGAAGTCATTGAAAATACATATCAGCCCATTCCTCACAGAATTTACAAACTATCCGCAGTTATCAGAGAGCAGGGGAATGGAGTTGAATGCAAATCAGAGGTGGTATATGAAATGACAATGAATATATGATCATGAATAATGCAGTCCTTTCTACAGCACAATGCTGAGAAAAGGCCCTGAGAGCTGAGAAAGAAGTTCAGAATAGAATGCATTATAGAATAAGAATTGAAATAGAAAAGGTTGGGGGGGCTTGGCTGTCATAGCGCTGTCACTTCCTCTGTCAGAATAAATCCATCAAACACTAGGAATAAATCAGGCTGCTCTCATTTGCATTGAGCATGGTGAGAAACCCGGGTTCAATAACACATGCTGTTTTGACAAATCCTGCTCTCAGGGATGAAAAGGGCCCGTGAATCCGGAAGCCTCTATTGTCTGACGTTAATCAGTGCGCTTGATACTTAGAGTGCACGTGGAGACAGGGGTCTGTAATAGCACCTCACATGTGAGATTGGACACAATGCAGATTTTTTTTGTTTCTTACTTAATATTCAGATGTTAAATTTACCTGATATTTTGAACGGTAAAGATCATCCATCCATCCATTGTCCAGACAGCTTATCCCATAGCGACGCAGGTTTGAAGGATCAGTTTACTGTACTTAAAATGAAAAATTCTGTAAATTTTTTATTTACCCCATCTTGTTCCAAAAATTTTATTTTCGCCTTTGGAACACAAAAGGAGATTTTTTCAAGAATCTTCACACGTTATTTTTCATACCAATACTTTGTTGGCTCTTTGATGAATTGCTTTGTTCCTCTTTTGTAAGATGCTTTGGATAAAAGTGTCTGCTAAATGCATAAATGTAAATGTAAATGTACACAACAGCTCATAGAGACCATCATCTTTCAATCTCCAAAAACGTTTTTTTTTTCAAAAAGACATATTATACCCCTTTTTACAATATGTAATATAAGTCTCTGGTGTCCCCAGAATATGTCTGTGAAGTTTCCGCTCAAAATAATCACAGATAATGTATTATATCACTTTGAAAATGCCTATTTTGAGTGGAAGCAGAAACACGCTGTTTTTCGAGCCTGTCTCTTTAAATGCAAATGAGCTGCTGCTCCCCACCCCCTTTTCCAGAATAGAGCTGTGCCATTACAGCTCGGACCTGCTAAAAAACATCTGCTTTGGTTCTGATTATCATGTTTATCGCGCTGAAATCATGCATTTGAAACCATACGAGTTTAAACTTCTGATATACAGTTTTCTGAGCGCACACGCACAGAAAGCGGCTGTCACAGCATGTGATTGCTAAACTAAGTTCTCATTCACACACAAGTTTACGTTAAAAACGCACGAGTTACAAAAAAAAAAACAGTGGGTTATGTCTGTGAAGGTAAACAGCTGGGAAATAAATTGCATGTTTATTTGAGATCTGTGGCAGCAGCAATATACAATAAATAAATCAATAAATCCACTGCTCTCTCGTCTCCTCTGAGGCTGGGACTCTAAACAGTGTTCTGTGCTCGTCTGTGCAGCCAAACACAGAACAGTTAGCATGTTTTGCTCAAACTTTCGCCATGGCATTAGAGCTGGTACACCGTTGTTGCTTGCGGAAACACAATAACGGCGCCGTGGGTGTATACTTACAGATTAAGGGGCGGTAATATTATAATGAGATCCCTTTGCCACGTCACTAGGGGAGCGAAAACAGATGCGCTTGCAGAAAAAGGCTTCCCAAAACAAAGTTACTGGGTTAATCTTTTTCACATTTCCTTGGTTGGTAGATGTACCGGGGACCTGATTATAGCACTTAAAGTCAGATTTTTATGATATGTCACCTTTAAATCATGAAGCTCTGTAAAAGTAGCCTATATGGACCTTGTATAATATTTTGAGTGTTGAGATCAGGGTTATTATACTTAAAACTACAATAAAAATAAATAAAATTAAGTTAAATTAAATTAAATACTTGAAATAAAATAAATGTTAACTGAAATAAATGTAGTTTCCGAGGCAACATTTCTCATTTTCATTTAGTTTTAACATTTATATGAACTAACAACTAAAACTAAAACTGAAATAAAAATGAATAGAAACAATATTTAAAAATGACAAAAACACACAACAAACTTTAAAGGGGAGGTCTAATGTTATTTCATGCATTCTGAATTATTTACACTGTTAAAGAGTTGGATTCTCATGCTAAACATGACCAAAGTCTCAAAAAACGAGTTGGACGTATGACGGAGTATTGCTGTGCCAAAGACACTCCTTCGGGGTTCATATAAGTTTTTTTTTTTTTTGAGTATGGCCCTGTATGATGTCATAAAGGGTGGAATTCCTTGTACTTCTCCCAGAAGAGTGCGCACACATCTACCAGAGCGAGAGCAAGAGCAGCCCATCAGTGTGCTTCATTCAGGTTACGGAAGTCAACGGGATCCTATTCTGGATCAAATATATATGGCTGGATCTGATCTTTCGCCATAGTTAATTTAAGTCAATAAAATGTTTCTTCCTGTTTTATTTATGTCGATGTCATAGCTTGAAGACGATCGCTACGCAGATGCTTTGCGTGCTCGTGGCTCTTTCAAGATTAACATGAGATTGGCAGAAACTGTGTGTGTTGTATGTATGTCCAACTAAAATTCTAATAAGAAAAAATTTAGTTTAAAATATTAACCAAAACTATTACTAAAATGACACTGGTTAAAAGGCATTTGTGTGTGTGTGGGGGGGGGGGGGGAATTTACACACACATTAAGAGCTTCAGTAGAGGAGATCGTTGGAATGAAACTGTAAATTCCAGTCTGCTTCTCACACAAAGCTATAACATGATTTATGAACACTAGCTATAGTGCACAAGCCATCTAGACTACTGCTACAGTATAGTGATTCTGATGTTGGTTTTGTATTTTTGGAGCTTGACGGACAGTGTTTGGAGATTGATTTGGAGCTTTTGTGTGGAGAAAAAAAGTCAAACACTTTTGGAACAACAAGAGGTTAATGATGTAAGTAAATTATGACAGAATTTTCATTCTTGAATGAACTATTCCTTTAAAACTAAATTAAAATAATCTGTTTTTTTGGATATGTTTTCTCAAGGGAAGAGGGGAGGAGTCGTGTTCAGAGGGAGCATGTGTTTCCAGTACCGTTTCCCTCTCTCTTTTTTTCTCTCACGACTCAGTTGTCCATTTCTCGCTCGCGCACAGTCGCCTGTGGAGGCAAGGCAGAGCCAGAGATGAGCGGAGTCAATTAGACGAGCAGCAGTGTGTGTGCGTGTGTGTGAATCTCAGAGAAAGATGTGGAACAGTATGGCACTGCAGATGCCGGCATTCCCTCAGTGAGAGCTTCCATAGGGACGAGGACAGCTGTGGAACAGCATCAGGGGTGTTAACGAGCCTTATCTCTCTCTCACACACACACACACACATGCATAAATGATGCACTTTTACATTAGCGCATACACATTCTGTTCCAAAACCTAGTGAACTGCCTACATCATAAATGTGCTTCCAATATGATGGCTGTCCAGAACGGTAGGCAGCATAATCATGACACTTAATTCTAAGGCAGCATTGCATCCTAGAATTAATTACACAATTTTGTGATGCATTCTAAATAAATGTAGATTTGATTCAGTGCTGAAAAGTATATGTGTACAAAAAATGTATTCTTCTCCAAAATATTTGTTTTATATATTTTTATGTGAAGTATAGAATAGTATTGTTAGCTTAGCAACATGCTATTGTCAAACTACGGAAATCAACTGAAATTAGATTTGTGTGAGGAGTTGCTGACTATGTAAAGCATTGCAATCAGTCATGTCACCTTAGAAAGCAGCTGGCTAGGCAGTGAACAGCAGCTTACTAGATCTTGGAATGCCGATTCTCAATATGAACTGCATTTCCTGTTGTTACCATATGAAATTCCCATGACACACATGGAAACACACATAATGACTATTATTCTCATTGACCTCTGTGGTATCCCAAAGGAAACATTTATTGCTCAGGGGTCATGCTTTCATAGTTCAGGAGACTTAATTGAATTCTCATTTATGGTTTAATATTTAGTTTGTCTCAGATGATTCTCCTGAAATTCTCTAAAAAAAATGTCTACTAAATGTACTCTCACTGTAAACAAATTGGCTAGATATTGTAATATTTTGTGAAAATGTGAAAATTTGCTTGCCCTCTAGAATGACGTTCCTTCTCTGATGTCAGTTTTACAGCTTGGCCAGAATATCCTTAAAGGGATAGTTCACCCAAAAATGAAAATGTGATGTTTATCTGCTTACCCCCAGGACATCCAAGATGTAGGTGACTTTGTTTCTTCAGTAGAACACAAACGAAGATTATAAACTCAAACCGTTGCAGTCTATCAGTCTTATAATGTAAGTGGATGGGAATCATGGCTTTGAGAGTCAAAAAACATACACAAACAAAACCAAATTAAACCCTGCGGCTCGTGACGATACATTGATGTGTAAAGACACGAAACGATTGGTCTGTGCAAGAAACTACACACATTGGCAGAAAAAAGACTTTCAAATGTTTCAAGTTCTCTTTTGTTTTATTTTACAGGCCACAAGATGAGCAGATACATCATTTAAAAAAAGAAGTAAAACTGATATTTGCTTGTCAAAAAATATTATACAATTTTCTCAATACAGATTTTTGTACAGCATGTGACAGAAATGAACTGTAATAGAATCATGATCTTGTAATATAGATGAATGGGATACACGAGCTCCAAACTGTCATCCACAAGCCCATCTTTATACCCAATAAATATAAACTGTGTATATTATGTTATTGATAGCCAGGCACAGTAAATACCAGGGCACAATTCCAATTCATGTTCATATCATTTCAGGTACATCACTGTGCTACACACACACACACACACACACACACACACATGAAGCTGAGCACTGAAGCAGGAGTAGGCCAGCAAAATCACAGTTGGATAAAAACAGATTACTGGCCACCTCGAAAAGAACATAAAGACGGGAATGAAAGCGGATGAAGACATGGCTCATTGTCCTTGGCAGGATAGAGAGACAGTGAGAAAGAGGAATGGCTATCTGATTGGGCTGTGTGAGAAACACTGTAGAGAGCCACTTGACATTTGGCCTGATTCAAACAGCTCTGCTGAGGGAAGCTACTCTGACAGACTCTCTCTCTCTCATGCACACAAACACACACACCATCTCTATCTGTGAGAGCTTTTTTTCTTTTTTTCAAGCAACCTAGTGCCGTCCTTTTCAACTCACTCTCTGTCAGCTTCCTTTATCTTTTTTAACTGTGCTCTCCATTTCTCTCTCCATGTACGTTTTTCCTCATCAAAATTTAAGCAGAATAAAAAACTGCATCCAAGTCATGTATCTGTGGACAGTTTTAGCCTTTGAAAAGAACATAAAGACGGGAATGAAAGCGGATGAAGACATGGCTCATTGTCCTTGGCAGGATAGAGAGACAGTGAGAAAGAGGAATGGCTATCTGATTGGGCTGTGTGAGAAACACTGTAGAGAGCCACTTGACATTTGGCCTGATTCAAACAGCTTTGCTGAGGGAAGCTACTCTGACAGACTCTCTCTCTCTCATGCACACAAACACACACACCATCTCTATCTGTGAGAGCTTTTTTTCTTTTTTTCAAGCAACCTAGTGCCGTCCTTTTCAACTCACTCTCTGTCAGCTTCCTTTATCTTTTTTAACTGTGCTCTCCATTTCTCTCTCCATGTACGTTTTTCCTCATCAAAATTTAAGCAGAATAAAAAACTGCATCCAAGTCATGTATCTGTGGACAGTTTTAGCCTTTGAGAAAGCACCTGGCAGCATATTTAATAATTAAAAAGAAAAAACCTGGGGGTGATGTGGATGCACTTTATGGAACATCAATAATGGTAGACAAAAGCAAATAAAGATACAAAGAGTGGACAACATAACCTGAAACACCAAACAGTATATACTGTAAATATCAAGGAAATGATAAGAGTTCCTTCACAACAAGTACTTGTTGCAATGCTAAAGGAACAAACCTCTCCAATTCTTTAGTAATGAAGGGGGTGGAATCTTTGTGCTCCAAAAATTTACATAAAAATTCAAAGATGTTCTGATTTGGTGATTGGCCATGGAAGGTGACTTTATCCTGGCAGCCATGACATTACTCTTGAATTTGTTTAGTAGTGTGCATGGAGACATTATAATCCTCTTATTATGGAACATCACAAGTGAACAGTGCTTTTACCATCTGATGCTAGAAAACGCCTTCTGTAAAGACTTGGTCAGAGAAGTACTGATTCACAAAGTATTCTATTTTTGATGCTGTACTTCGTATGTTTTCGATTGTCAGTGAGCACTGACTTGTGACTTCTGTTTGTCTTTGCCAATGCATTTTTACTATGTTTGGCATATGCTATCATTATTTTTGATCCTGTCTCCCTTGACAAGCTCTCTTCAAGCTCTGTTTCTATGTGGTGTTTCCATTGCTTTGTCCACCCCTATCTAGTGGCCATAATAGGATAAGACAACTGGGATCTACAATGTGTGCATAAATGTGCCCCATATGTTTCCTCTAACCTCACCAAACCATGCCATAATTAGAGGAGTCTTTCTATTTGAATCCTTGGTGTTATATTACATTCAGAATGAGAAAATATACACTTGCACTTAATTACTTGAGTCTGGGAGATCACTGGATAAGGGCAACATGATAGGGGACGTCTGCAAAGAGAAGATAGCACAAATTTTTTGCTTGCTGACTGAATTAATCAGCATACAGTTCACTAGTGTGGGACACAAAGGCTCTGGAAAATGGTGGAATTGTCATTCTGTAAATTTGTTGTGAACTCAAAACCAGATATGAGACACCTTCCCTTTTGCAACCTTGAGGTAGCACTACCATCAAATAGTTAGTCAGCTTAGTCAAGCTGTAATTCATTAAGGATACATTTCCAAATCCCAGCTCTGTATTACATTAACACACAGTTAATAAGGGTTGACAAAGCTTCACATTTGATCAATCATCATTGATTACCTATGGCAACACTGCATAGGCAGAAGGATGAAGAATGCTAATGTAGCCAGAATAAAGCCAGTGCATTGGTTGAAGACAGAGGAAGGCTGCCACAGAGTAGCTAGGCTGAGGTGAACCAGGAAAGAGCCCTGCACAGGATGTGCGGTAGTGTTGGATCGTTCCTTATTTCATTACAGGGAAAGCTTTATAAATTCACAGAATGGAGAGGAAGGGGGCATAGTGATAATATTTGCATTTCTCCTTTTCCCCCTCTATCTCTCAATCTCTGCCCTCCCTACCTCCTTCTAATACCCCCTCCCCTTGCCCCCCACTTACTGCAGAGTGACTTTAATCATCACTTTCGCCAAAACACATTAAGCCGTTGTGTGTCCAGGGGAAAAACAGCCCTGCACACTCCAAGCATCACATTCTATTTGCAACGGTGATGCATAGCTGGTGCATTACTTTGGAGATTAAAAAGGATATGCTGAATATCAATAGAGTGTGTCTGATGGATGACTGTCCTGGCCCACAATAAAGGGACATCCAATAGACCTACTTGGGAGGAGGTGCACACATTTACCAAAGAAAAGCAGCTCCACACTCAAACACTCAGACACCCGCACACACTGACGAATACACAAATGACAGCACAGACACTCAGACAGCTATAGCAACTGCTCAATCCTGTACTCATGTTTAGTAAAACAACACCAACGCTTAATTATTTATTTACGTTTTTTGTTCAGGAAGGATAACAAAGTCGTTTGCATACATTAAACCCAGGCCAGCAGACAATGTGATTCCTCCAGGTTGAGGGGTGGTCATTACAGCATCGGAATAGATGGCGATGTAAAGTGCTTCAGAGCTTTTGCCCAGAAAGACATGGAGGTGATGAATTGAGCACAAACTGAAGGACATGAACCACATAAAGGACTGTTAGGTAGCTATGACATTATTCCACAGGAGGGAAAATGGAATAGAAGGAGTGAGGGGGGATTTTAAGGAAATTGGGCAAGGGATAACTCTGAGTCCAGAATATGACATCAGCAAAAGGGAATCTTGGTCAATTTGTTCAATTGAGTTCCCGACTTGACCTGCTGCCCTTCAGAAGGCTGTATGGTTGAACGTTTTGCCTAAATGTAGGTCCTTAATGCCCCCACAGTTCACCCAGGCACCCAACTCTGGCTGTTATGTGATTGCTGAGGCCCTGCAAAAAACCCCATTCCCATTCCCATTCCCAAACCCATTCCCATACCAACACCCTGTGATAGCGACCCATCAAAGTTTAAGTCCATTCCCTCTGTTGATTCCATGAAGTCGTTCAGGAGGATGGATTCCACGTCACAATCCAGACTGCTCTGGTGCACAGCCAGTTCCAGCTCAGACTGCAACCGGTTGTGAGGATCCTGGTGATGGTTAGCTTGGTGGTTGCCGTGGTAATTAGAATTATGTGATGTGTGGTGGTAATAACCCTGCCAGGGTTCTGTCATGCCCTGGTGGAGGTGGGAACCTGGGTAGGACTGATGGCGAGGGTGGGGGGCTGAAGCCAGGCGACAAGGGTCTTGGGGTACATCCAAGACACTGGCAGGGTTAGGAGGCAGGGCAGTAGAAGGAAGGTGAGCACGTGAGCCATAAAGGCTGGGTGATTTGTGGTTGTAGGGTTGCAACATGTCATTGTTCACTCTGGGAGAAAGGTCTGGTTGTCTGGAGTTGTTGTGTTGCAGGTGATTGTGCATGTGGTTGGGATTGGGACTAGCATTGAGTTTGTGGTCATGAGATTGAACATATTCGTGGCCATGGTGGTGTTTGTGGTGATTGTATTCAAGACCTGGGTGGTGCTTATTATGAGCCTGATTTGGATTGTGATGATGGCTTGGGTTTTGCTCGTGGGTTACTCCATGGCCGTTGTGAAGACTCTGACTGGAATTGCGATTGTGGCTATGCTCTGGGTTATGATTGTGATTCTGGCTGTGATTGTGGCTCTGATTGTGGCCATGAGAGTGCACAGCACTGTTAGATTGTGACATAAGGGAATGGGACACTGCTCCTTGCCCCACAACCATGTCCTTACCACAGAATTGTGGCCCTCCAGCAAGCAGACTTTCAAGGGCATTGCTCTCTGAGTAAGCCCTAAGAGCACTCTGGAAGCTGGTAGGCTTGTTTTCCTGAATCGTCTGCATAGGCGTATGATGCCTAAGCATGCCCATGGATGGTTGGCCATAGACCGTTCCACAGTAGGAGGTCTCTCCTTTGGGTCCAGGGCCATAGTGATATCCATTGCGCTTAAGTGGGAGAGGCTGAGAGTAGCCCTCTTCCAAGCTGATGGCTCCAGTTAGATCAGCTAGGTGCGGGAGCTCAACAGATGGACAGTGTCCCCCTGTTCCCAGTGCTGGAGATCTTGTGCTGGTGGGGCTAGGGTAGAGTCTTGGGGAGGCTGAGCAGGAAAGTCCTCCTTCCTCTGGCTCATCAGGTTCTGTCTCAGCCAGAATAGGAGACAAGCATCCACTTAACGTTGATGCAGAGGAGCTTGTTCTGGAGTGGAGGTCTGTCCAGGCATCAAACTCTTCACCCCCAACTCCCATTACTCCCTTACCAGCTGGGCTTCCGTGTTCTGGCGATCCCTGTATTCCGGGTCCTCCAAGCTCTCGGCCCATTCCCACAGCTCCTGCTCTCTTCCGGCTGACTCGGCCTCGGCTCTTAATGTATTTAGTGCCATTGTCCATGGATACAGCTCGTCTTCGGGGCCCTTTGCCCATCTTTCCGCCCTCTGGGTTAAGCATCCACCAGGAACTTTTTCCTGTTCCCTCATTTTGAACACGGATGAAGCGTGTATGTAGGGAGAGGTTGTGTCTGATGGAGTTCTGTGGAAAGGAGAAATAAGGGAAACAGTGAGAAATAAGATAGAGGCATTAGTGATTTTGAATTGAGGTTTATTAATATTGTGTGTCTTAATCTTATGTGGAAAATGAAGATATTTATACACCCTTTTTTTCAGGCCAAGGCCCCCTGGTAGATAATAGAGACTGGGCAGGGACCCCTATTACATATTCTGTGTTCTGCGTTACATTAGACCTATAATATTATACTTAAAGAACCATGTCAATATATTTTCATACTTTATTATGATAAATACATTACAGAGCCAAATAATCATTAATGATGTACAGAATCATTAACACACTTTTTTTTTGTTCAAATCAAACAGTAATTGATGGACACCCCCTGCTGAAGAACCCTGAACTGTGGTATTCAGTGTATATTATATTATTCAGGATTATTCTCAGACATTTTCAAGGTATACAAATTTTCCAAAAAGGGGTATTTAGAATTATTGCATATTAAGCAAGTGCCATGCAAATCAACAGATCTTCAAAATAAGACCATTCAAGGTTCTAATCTCATAAGAATTATGCAAGTTCCTATAGAAGCTCAAAAGCAGTTCAGAGCACTCATTGCAGGAAGAGGTGAAACCCCTCTTGGCTGCTCAGGCAAATCAATACTGTAAGCAGACCAGCTCCTGCACGGCACACGCTTTCTCTGACTCACGCTGCAGCTAGCCAAGCCAAGTCCACACGCACATCAAACCGTAGTCAGGGTTACCCAAATGAATCACACGTGGCAATCTGATCATAGACGCCTCTATCGATTGCAGTCTTGAGGAAATATGAGGGAAAGCCAGAGAGTGAGACGAGAAAGCGAGAGTGAGGCGTGATTTTGGCAAACTAGCAACCCTGGAGGAGCACCAGACAAAGGAAACCAGAGAGAGATAGAGAGAGACAGAGTAAGAGAGAGGGAAAGGCTTCAGTGGTACAAATGCAGCAGAGAAATGCATTTCTTTCTTTGCTGTGCAACAACAATGGAGTTAAGAATGTTAATGATAGGGACAGTCTCCGATGTGAATCGGTCAATACATTGTTCCAGCAGTGCAGTATAGCAACTATGAAATGAAACACCTGTTCACATACAGGAGCTATGTGTATATTACTGCACAGAATTTACAGAGGCCCACTATCAATCTGAGTTATTTCACATTAGTAAGTCTTCTGGATTTAATAAATATGATTTTAATTAAATTAAATTGTGACTTTATTTTTTTATTATAAAGGTTCAAGGCTGTACTATATAGTAAATAAAGTCACAGCAAAAGCTTTTTCAAACATTCCGCTGTGCATCTTGCCTAACAATGAACTTTATATTTCACACAATTGCAAGGTCTCCCATACCGAATAGCATTTTTTTTTTCAGTGTAAAGATTGCACTCTCAATAGCATGTTTAAAGTATTTATCCAGTACCTCCACACATAAATAGCAGAAATAATTCAAATCAACAAGATATTTACTTATTTTATATATAAGTAAAATCTGTTGCAATCAGACATTTTTATTGATTAGTTTCAACTAAGGTTGGAATGGATTCCTTTGAATTAAGCTGCTTTTTGATTAGCTGGAGAATTATATGCTAGGCTTACAAGACATCATAAGAAAGATAAATAAAATGAATGAGGCCAACTACTCTGAGACAGCACAGCACTGATACTCAGAACAGACTAGGACAGCATGTTCTTAACCATCCCTGAGAAAAAAAAGCAAAAGGGCCAAATCCCTCAATCTGCTTCTCCCTGTTGCATGCTCTTTTCACAGGAAAGTGGTGCTCACAGTATGGTCATGCCTAAAATTCATGGGGCCTGGGACAAAATATTTATGCTTGGTCTCCTCTCCCTCAGATGCAATGAATAGGCTATATCATAAAGGGCCCTCATTACAGGGCCCAGGACAATGCTCGTAGTTGTCCATTCTGGACGATGGGCATGGTACACAACATTCAGAGTCTCAACCGATCATCTTAACTGATCTCTATTTCCCTCTCTGTTTCTATTTATCCAGCTGGAAAATCTTCAGTCCATCAAATTCTGAACATTACCAACAATCCATATTATGGATTGACATGTGTACACAGCACCATTAATGTAGTGCATGCGCCAATCCTTACAATAACACACCGTTTTTCAATCTCAAAGCTACATAGCCTCTTCACACCTTCCTTCACTCAGATTCCATCATTCTCACACTCATTCATCTCTTTCCCTGTGTCCCGCATCTGTTTATCACTCTCTTTTCACTCGCTCTCCATCCCAGCACAAATCACACTACTAATTTCATTCACCTGCTCTGACTGAAGAAAAAATGCAAATAAGACAAAACAAATCTACTTCCTGTCCCTCAATCATCCACAATACAATTACGCTTCAAGTGCGTCTATCAGCCCATCTATACTCTATAATCCCCCATCGCACCCCCTTACGGAAAGCAGCCTCTTGTTTTCCGTAGTGATTCTGAGAACTATTACCGCTCACATGAGTGGTCAGATATCAGTCACTGAAAAGAGCCAATTACCGTGGCAAAATTTACACTACAGCTGGATATCGACTGTAAAGCAGGCTAATCTCGAAGAGCGTTCTGTTTCAGTGTCACCTCACACCTGAGGGGCTAATTCTTCCCCCAACACCGGTGGCAGATTTGCTGCATTTTGTTCCGCTCCCATTCAGAGCAGTGAGAAATTGGATAAGCAAGATGTATTTGCGTCCCCTTACCCCCCAGGAAGGGGTTTTATTCTCCTTCGGTTATTCTGCCAAATGACACGAGCCCCTGTGCTGGTGAAAGAGCCAGATGCTTCCTGGGCTGACTTAATCAAAGCCAAATTGAAGCGCAGTGTCACGAATGGGAACTGCGTGCCGAATCGACCTGCGCGAGGTGATCTGAGCACGATGCCCTGACAGCTCCGGCAAACGTGCTCTGTTGCAGGGGTAACCATGACTACTGTGGAAACGGGAAAAGAGGAGGTACGTGCGAGAAGTGGGGGGAAGAGAGAGGCAGATGCCGTTTGATGCTGCAGGTAAACTGCAAACATCCTTTCATCTCTGACAGTCAGACGACTCGCCCAACTCGCAAGAGAGCTTCAATCATCAGCAGTCACACCGTCGCTTGAGCTGTCTCAGAGGAACAGTGATTAGCAAGTCAACTATAGGCTGCATGACTTCACAGTAGCTACCAGCACCCCGCCACTCCACAGATCAGCTCTCCAAACTGCTGTCTACACATGAGCTTGTTGTAGAAAGCTTGCATTTTTAAAACATGACAACTCTCAGACTTGAAAGGCCACAAGTCGTCGTTTAGTCGTTGATAACATTCGCTCTTTGCCCTTAGTGTCTCCATTAAGATGGGGGAAGAGGTAGAGCACTGGGTGTTTGATGAAAGCAGATTATTCATGAAGTCACAATTGCTGTGGTGGTGTGGCCTGTGGTGAGCGTTATAAATAGCAGGTCTGTGGTTCGGAATTTGACCCAGACACCTTCAAGCTCTTCTGCCTCTGAGTCATTCACTGGCCAGCCATGTAGCCGTCTGCTGATGACCTGCTTTGGCTCTCTCTGATACACCCAAACGCACTCTCTGCAACTACTCTGGTTACATCTGCAACTATTAACTGATACTCTCTTATCAAAGCGTACATAAAGTCCCAGTGTAATGCTGCAGTAATGATGACCTCGCTACGAAATATGAGGTATAACAGTATTAGCTGCTTAGTGTCTGCAGTTAGCCCATGCTGGTAGATGCTGCAGCTGCACAATTATTTGGTCAACATTATTAGTGAATTCTGACAAAGAAGATGTCAATTTTATAATAGTAGATGTTTTACCAGTAAATGATTTTTGTCGTCTGCAACGATGAGATGTAGAGTCATCAGACACATGGCATTTAGAAATTACAACTTATTGATTTACAGTCTGACAGTCATTTGCAATGACAGTAAAGCTTGTATTCACTGCCAAACATAGTTGGCAACATAAAGTAAGCTACAGCATGTTGGCAATGCAACAAAGTGCAACGACTACCAATGAAGTGAAGCTTACTGCCACCTGATATAGCTGGATACTGCAGTTGAGTAACGTCTACTAGTGGCCAACAGTGACCTCAGTTAGCATTTTAATCATGAGCATTTTAAAACACCCTGCTAGTCAAACACACACATGAAGGCTGAGCTTCCAAATAGAACAGTGTGCTCAGTGGAGAAAACATTTAAACACATACACACTCTCGCTCTACATTCAAACACAACCTGATATACAGACACTTTCAAATATGCCCAGCAAACCAGAAAAATCTGGCAATCAGGTTTAATCCCACTCCAGCCTGCATAATCCAGAGAAATCTAGGGCTAATCCTGGTTAAATCTGGCAGCCTCTTAGCTGACTATAACCCCTGGAACACAACAAAGTAACAGGGATTGAAGGGATGTTGGCCATGCAGGAGGTGTGTAGAAGAAGAGTAGTGTGGGGTCGTTCTTGAACGATTCGTTCGTTTTGAACAAATCTTTAATGTGACTCGGGAAGAACGAGTCATCTCGGGGAGTGATTCGTTCAGTCGCGCATGCGCAACATCCTATAGGTTCTGTACTGGAATTAGTCGAGTAGTTCACCTGGTTCGAGTCTTCGGGTTTTTCCGAGTCGTTCGTTCATCACGTGACAGCCCCATAAGTTTAACACATGCAGTCTGAGCCGGAAAGAGAATTTATTAGTTCATCTCGAGTCTTCGGGTTTTTCGAGTCGTTTGTTCATCACGTGACAGCCCCATAAGCCCAAACCTGAAGACTTGTCAGATAAGAGGTGGTGAGCTAATCATAGACTGAAGACCCAGGTAAACAATGAATTAATCTTTTCTGTTTCTTATAGCAGTTTTGTATTGTTTGTAGTGTGATCAACGTTTGCGTAAGTAGTAGACATATTAGGGAAGTAACACATAACGTTTTAATTATATTTTGTTAAAATGAACGAAATTACTTGAAAAAAGATTTGTTCATTTTGCTGAACGAGACTCAAAGGTCCGAGTCGGTAAAATTATCCGAAATTCCCATCACTAAAGAAGAGCGATGATGGGCGTAAGATGAAAAATTAGGAGATTTCATTATATAACTAAATAGGCTGCAGATTAGATTCAGGGTACTAATGCTTCCTTAAACAAGTGGTACATTCCACAGATAAACTTTGGTTCATTAATAACTACAAACCAACATTTGGCATCTTACTGTATAGGCTAAATTTGAACCTTGTTACTTGCAATGCTGTGGTCGCTCTGGAAGAAAATAATAAAACAACTGACAGAATTTTTATACTTTCAAGTCTTATTTTGTACCCTATTTGTGGAAAGGAGCAACTAAATGACATTGTTCTCAATTTTACCATATTTTGTAATTTATGCTAATATGTAGCTTGGTACATTTTGTCAAATTGAGGTTTATTACCAAGATCATTACCTATGTATTTGACCGCCTGGCGCCAATGGTCGCCTCCGCCCTCTTGTTTTCGTGTTAGGCACATCTGCCCACGACAAGTCATAAAAAGGCTGCTTTTACATGGAAAGTTCCGCCTTAACAATTGCCCTGACACACTAAAAACAAAATATCATACAGCGAGAAAGCAAAGCTTTCAACACTTACATTAACAGAGTGGTTTGTTAAAACCACTTTGTTTTAAAGTCAGGGAGAATCTTTGATTGAATCTGTGACCTGCTCCCTGATTAGCTTTCTAGTCAGATAATCTTTTCCCTAAAGAACCTATTGATGAATACCCTAAATATGATCCATTCAAAGTGGATACAGAAAGAAGCTTTAATCAAATGATGCTATGATACAGTGTTTCAGTCCACTATTCATTGATGTAGGCCTTGGATTAGAGCCCTTGGATCAACTTCACAATGGGCAATGAATGGGATTTGGAAGGATCACGGCTCATTTTTCACGCAAGGTCACGTAAATCACTAAGTGCCTTAGATTTCATTCAGTTTCTGAGCAGCACAAAAGGCCATAGCTATGGTAGTGTCTGCATTTCAGTGGAAATAAAAGACGTTAAAGACGCTATCTAACTCGAAGTTTGAGCGAACTATTCCGGGTAGCATTTGCCAAGCGATCTGTTTCTCATTTTAAAGAGCGTTCTAATTTACTGAGCAGACTCCTCCGAGTATTAAAGGCAGCGTTCTGTTTTACATTCTGCACAGTGTTCCATTCGACGTGGTCCGGAACGCACGGCTCGTGTGTTGGGGGATTGTTCTGTCAAGCATTCTTGCTCGCTCGCAGGACTGGAAAAGCTGTTTTCAGCCGCGTTCACCCATTATTTATTAATCCATTTCACACAGCCAGCAGTCATTATGCATGCTACTGTCAATGGGTATCTCTCTGCCTCGCATTTATTTGATAATAAGCACAAGTGGGGTAGGAGATAAAAGCGCTGACTGCGTTCATTGTGCGAGAGGGAGAGAGCGAGAGAGGACTCCTGCAGGCGAGGAGACTTAAAATGAGAGTTCTGTGTGGGAACAGGGCACGTCTGCTAAGCCTGTCTGGAGGCAATCGATGGAAATTAGCCAACGCTAAAGATGCACTTCCTGTGAGTGATGTCACGGGCGGTGCTCTGCTGTTTGGGGGAAAAGAAAGAACTCACAGACGATTAATGGGAACGGTGGAGAGCAGAGAGAGGTGTGGGCTATATGTCGGATGGAGCAATATGAAATTATAGGATCGAACAATCCTGATGCTAACAGACGTTTGCTAACAACATTATTTCTGGTTAATACGGAATGTGTTTTATGAATTAATTTGTTAAAGGGGTCATATGACGTTGCTAAAAAGAACATTATGTTGTGTATTTCGTGTAATGCAATGTGTTTATGCGGTTTAAGGTTAAAAAAACACATTATTTTCCACATACTGTACATTATTGTTGCTCCTTTGCCTCGCCTTTCTGAAACGTGTCGATTTTTACAAAGCTCATCGGTCTGAAAAGCGAGGTGTGCTCTGATTGGCCAGCTATCCAGTGCGTTGTGATTGGCTGAATACCTCAAGCGTGTGACAGAAATGTTACGCCCCTTAAACATACTGTGATGCCCTGTGTCCCGGCGTGAAAAGACAAAAACAATAAAACCCATTACAAACGAGGCATTTGTTGCATCCAGTGGGGACATAATTACTGATTATAATGACTTGTACTGTCTTTTTACGTGTTGCGTATCACACTGCGTAACCATAAAACCATGTCTGGAGAAATGACAAACAATAAGTGCTACTCTACACTGCTCAAATCTTGCGTTTGAATCGTCAGTGGCAAATTCTTTAAATATAAAAAACGTACTTACAGTCTATGAGTCAGAAGCGCCAGACTGTCCTTGCAAAGTTGGAACTGCCCCACTTTATAGAAACAAACACCGGCATTGTAGGCTACTCTCACAGGAAACAGTCCTCATCCTCTGCAAAATGTGCTGCACACATCTGAATATTTGGGTCAAACTGTTCTGGAAAAGTGTTGTAAATACAACTTAACCACTAATTTCTAGTCATGTCCTCTTTTGGAAGGCCAAACAAAGTAGTTTCGCTTTCACAATGAAACACAGCATCACACACGGTGGGCTTGAGTGAGTGGTGACCGTTGGGCTTGAGAATGGCACGGCCGGCGGATTCGACGGAGTGGCCGCAAGCATGTGGCAACCACATGTGACGACTCCGGGCTGGACTCCGCTTCGTCCACGGTGAAAGCCGATCCGGCGATCCACAGCGTGAAGTTGATGTATTCCCTCTGCGACCAGCACGGATCAGCTCCAGGCATGACGAAACAGATATTGTCCTCTTTTGGAAGACCAAAGAAAGTAGTTCCGCTTTCACAACAAAACACACAGCATCTCCACAACATGGCGGCGGCGGCAACAATACTACAGCGAGAATCAAAGTTACGCCTTCTTTCTTTGCGTGAACATTTGGGCGGTGTTATGCAAATCTTCCCACATAGTGAGGTAGATATGTGGGGGCGTGTTAGAATGAGCCGTTTTAGGTAGGTGTGGCTGACTCTTAACTTTTATAAAGAATATCTCTTTGGATTTGAGACTTTAGTCTTTGCAACTTTACAGATCTTCTTTATGCACCAAGAGCTTGTAACACTCCAAAGAGAAAGGAAACATTGAAATCGCATCATATGACCCCTTTAAGTAAAACATTATTCGAGTTTGTGTTCTTTATTGTAGTCTTTATTAGGCTCCCATGTTGTTCCAGCCATGTCTGTTACAAAACACTCCATACGACTAAAGGCTGGAATACACTACACAACGTTTGCCCAGATTTTGTCCCCGTTTACAGTCTGGACAAGTTGATGCTAGTTGTCGAAAGTCAGAACCAGTCTGCAGATTTGAGTTGACAGGTTTCCTGGAAAATCACAAGGTGTATGATGGGCACAGAGTCCAGTTTTTTAGCTTCAGACTTTGATCAAAGGGTATCAAACATGTTTGCTAATTTGAGCTGACACATGTTGTTTTCATGTGGCATGTGTCTCCTAGCAACAAGACGTGTTTCTGCATGAGTTTGTGGTAATTGAAATGACCTGAAAGTCCAGTAGTGTGTAAATGATCCTCAGTCGTTTAGTGTGTGATGCCCAGTTTTTCTTCTGTAACTATTTACAAAGTCGACAAATGTATGATACCTAGTGTTTTAAAGTCTCAATGAAATCAAAATTCAAGCTTTTTTTTCTTGCTTTTAGTATTAATATGTTAATCGCTTCAAGTATTTCAGTAAGCTAGTGTGCTCCAAAACATTGACAAAGTTTGCATTTAGACGATATAAGCATTCAAACCGTTCACTTCCACCAATACGGATCAACGATTTTGAGGACATCATTCTGCACTCAGCTTCAGATTTTCTGACCAATCTAATGTGGCCCTCCCTTATACTATAAAACGCACTAAAGCTGCAATTGAAAACTTGTTTACACATTTATTATGTCATTCATGGCAAAGGGCAAATATTGCACTACACAGGGGATAGGGAGTGATTCATACAGCTTAAACATGATTTCCATTGGGTTGAATTAAAGGGTTAGTACACCCAAAAATGAAAATTCTGTCATTAATTACTCACCCTCGTGTTGTTCGAAACCCGTAAGACCTGGGTCAGCGCCACCACACGCTCGCGTCATATTTTTATTTTCTTTGATACTGTCGTGAATGCGCGTCCACAAGTGACGCAGTAGAGAAGAAAATGTGGAATAAAGTCGTTATTTTTGTTTTCAGTTGGTTAGTTCACCAGTTCTATATTAAATGAAATTTAAAGTCTAGTAGACGTTTTGTTTTTAACTGTAGCTGTCACAAGCTGTCAAGTGCTGCTTTGCTGGGCTGCGAAATAAACAAAACACTACTGGCCAAATACAGGGATGAGCCCTAACTTCCCGTTTCAGTGGAAATTACGTCAACATACTGAACAACGCTGTGTGTTTCAAGGCACTTCAGTGGGACTTTGAAATCTGTTCAGTGTATTACAGCCTTAACATGCTACATTCAGAGTCTTCTGAAGTCATACGATAGATTTGTATGGGGAACATATTGAAATGTAAGTCGTTATTCATCGTTGTTCATAATCTTCAGCTAAAATGTCATTAAACCAATCTGAATATCCTTAAAGCAAGATAAAATTCACATGAGAAGCAAAATTGCATAAGATATGAAAACTTATTTTGCTTACCCCACTGGCAATGTTTTTCTTCATGTGTTAAGTACAAATATAACCAAATTTATGTTTTACTTAAAATATAATAATGTATGAAAAATACTTATTAATATTATAATCTTGATTATAATAAATGTATCTGGTCACACTTTATTTTAAAGTCCAATTCTCACTATTGACTAACTATTAACTATGCCTACGTTGCTGCTTATTAAGTTAGTTGTTAAGTTTAGGTAGGGTTAAGGGATCTAGAATATTTTCATGCAGAATAAGGCATTAATATGTGCTTTATAAGCCCTAATAAGCCGCCAATATGTTATGCATGCTAGTTAATATTGAGAATTGGTCCTTAAGATAAAGTGTTACTATTTATTGTTTTTTACTGAAACAATGAGACAAAAATGCAGATTAATAAAATTATTTTTTGCAGTGTGGGTTTTAATGCACCAGTAATTGAATTACATTTGAATAACTCATCAAATTCACCAAATTTTTAACTATGAAGATAAATAAAAGTGAGAGAATGTGTAGGAAAAAAAGTAGCCTACTGATTCATAACAAACAAATGGCATTTCTTTAGTCTTTTGTGTTGCTGCTGTCTCCGCAAGCAAAAACACGAGTGTGCACAACTATGACTGACTTTATCATCGAGCACAAAGTAATCCTCTGTTCTAGGCAGAGCATGCACAATTAATTAGTAAATCATTAATTAAGTCACGCATCAATTATTTCGGTTGCAGGGCGTGGATTGAGCTGATCGCTTTAATCAAACCCCAAACAGATTGGGAAGCACCTGGTCACATGATTGTTAATTAAAACCTGCTACATTAATGTGTTTAATATGTATCCTTTAATATGCAAGTTGATGAAAAAGGACAAAAGACTAAGATATATGATTTGAATACACAAAACAGACCCAAAAACGCCTTGGATCTCACGGTCCTTTTTCACAATAAGACAGCATATAAATATGCACTCGGTTACATACATGCACACACACACACACACACACACACGTGCTCTGTTAGCCTGGCACATAGGGTCCGCTCATTACAGATGTATCCTTTAATATGCAAGTTGATGAAAAAGGACAAAAGACTAAGATATATGATTTGAATACACAAAACAGACCCAAAAACGCCTTGGATCTCACGGTCCTTTTTCACAATAAGACATCATATAAATATGCACTCGGTTACATACATGCACACACACACACACACACACACTCGTGCTCTGTTAGCCTGGCACATAGGGTCCGCTCATTACAACAATGCCAAGCTACCGGTTGCTAAGGAGACCTGTGGGAGAGGGAGTGATCCTGTTGCTATAGCAGCAAGCCTGCTTCCTGCCAACTGTCTTTCCCCATGAGACCTGACCATAGTAGGCAGAGAAAGACAGAAAGAAAGAAAGGAAGACAGGGAATTGAATGTAGGAGAGTCAGAGTGCATGTGAGGGTGTGTTGGGGGTGTATGGGGGGCTATGGGTATGATGTTGAAAGAGAAAGACTTTATAAAGAACACAGCAAGCAGGGTAGCAATGGAGGAGGGGTGGCAGACAAACCACAAAACCAGGGGAGAGAATGTGCTGGGAAAATTGATAGAGTTCGAAAGAGGGAAAATAAAAGAGGCGCTTGTAAAGAGACTGAGCGAGGACGCCTTCCGGAGCGCCATTTTCAGGCGCTCTTTCCCATGAAACGACTCGCCAGGCTTACCGCGCCGCGTCCTATTGTGCTAGTCCACCAGCAACTACACAAGATGGCCGCAAACTACCTCTAATTGTTCCAAGCGAACACTCAAGCACACCGAACGCCACCTCCCTGCATGCACTGTGTCACAAAGCGACCCGGCCCCGCTCGTTAAAGTACCCTAACACCCGCCTGGCTTTTGGGAAGTTTCTCACACTGGATTCCGTGCTTCCTCATTAAGTGCTACAGCACATCGCAGCTCCCATTTATCAAATCTACACCTGATATAAGCGACGTGTCATAACAGGTGTGTCTGATAAAAGACTTGACAGAATACAAATTAATTATGCAGCACTGCGCAAAAGATTCATTAAACACAAATAGAGACGCAAGAAACAACATCGCAACAAAAATCAACACCCCTGCAAAATTGCAGCGGTGCTGCTCGGGAAACAACTTCCTGGAACGAGACGACAACCGAAAACGTGGGAAGACGAAGGAGAAGATATTGATCACGCTCAGGAGAAGAGGGTCAAATGAGGAGAGAAACCCAGTGAATCTTCTGTCTCAGATGTAAATGGGTTTTTTGGCTGCCGTTAGATCACAATTGGTTCCATACTGCCTTGCTCTTCTGCCTTTGGGAGGTTTTTCGGTTTGATTATGGCTCTCATGACAGCACTGTTTAAATGAGAGACAGAGGAGCACTGGCACATATTCTCCCACAGATAAAGAGGGAATAAAGTTGGTTTGGGAAGGAGGGGGCTCTCGGAATTCTTTCCTCGGCTGAACACAGACTCGAATCAGGCTGTTAAAGACATCTATCTGTCTCTCATCCCTCTGTCCGGGTCTGTTTCTCATTCGCAGGGAATGTGGCGTCTGTCGAGAACGGGAGTCTGGCCTTCCACATGGACACACACGCACATATTCGTTCATTTGTTCATGCACACATTTCGAGACATGACCACTATTGACTTATTCATGCATGTGTTTATTTCCAGAGCACAGCGTGTCTGCCGTGCCCGAGCCCCTCTGTTCCCCCCAACCTCTTTAAAGGGGTTAAAGGGTTCACTTGGGATTCTCCCACATTAGCTGAATCTCTCTAATTCAACATGAATGCCGCTCTGCTCTATGTCTGCCATTGACTTCGTCCCAATAGAGTTCCGTCGTTCCACCTTCATTCATTACTCTGAATGCAATGGAACTGCAAAAATAATGATTGTTTTCAAATGTGTTGCCGTCTGCCACTGGCCCGTCAGCAGACAGACCAGCCCCAAACAATTTTTTGAGCTGGTATTGAGGTGTCAGCCTGGGCTTCATCTCCCAAAGCATTGTAAGTCTAAGTTGTTTGTTGAGACCACTGCATCACAAGCCAATGGTTTCAACGATCTACTTTTTGCTTGCGATGTTTTGGGAAACTCAGCCTTGGTCAGGATTTTTAAACAATAAGAGCAATGTTTTGAATGCACCACTGAGATTTTTTGGGAAAACCGACTTTGCTTCAATGGCTTGCTTAACATTGTCTCTGCACATTAGGCTGGGATACAATAAAGAATTTTCCCAAAAACAGTTCTCAGACATGCTTAATTTACAAGTTGTCTCCAACATTTCTCCTAAAGTTTATTTTAAGAAATGCAGGCACAAACAAGTCATTGGTTAACAGGCTAAGAGCATAGAGCTATCCGCTTGTTAAGGTGTGACATATTGAATACTGTTTCCAGGTCCAAGCCTATACTACTACTACTAGTCATTCACAAGCACTTTTCATTTAAACTATTGGCGCTTTCCACTGTGTGGTACGACTCAGCTCGGCACGGCTCAGTACGGCACGGCTCGGTTCGGTTTGCTTTTCTACTGCAGTTTAGTACCGCTTTAGAGTGGGAGGGATTATTCACATGTTGTAATAGGTGTGCCGCCTCTACTGCCGCGGCTCTTCTTTTTCGTTCCACGTCGCCCTATCAAGCTCTCGCTGGATCCGCTCCTCTGCTATCAACGAGAGGAACGTCTGTACTTCCTCAAAAGACCACAAACAGCCATTTTTTGGTTGTTAAAAAAAGGTGCGCTCATTCAAAACAGTTGTGTTCGATCCTTCGCTGGCTGTGCTGATTTAAATCTAGCGGTTCTGTTGTGTTTGTGTCGCAAGTTCAGTGACGCAGGTAGTGACAATTCTCTCCGGCCAATCCGTGATCAGCAGAGTTTACACGTCACGTTTTGGTAACGGTACGGTTCACTTGGAACCCCAACCGAAGTGGTACTGGAAAAAAGTACCAGGTACCAGGTACTGTACCCAGTGGAAAACCCCCAAAAGTGAACCGTACCGAGCCGTACCATGCAGTGGAAAAGCGCCATAACCTATCAAAAGTGTATAGTGTACGCTATAGTCTCCGGGCTAATGACATCCCATACACCAATATTTTAATGATTCAGAAGAGATGAATCACTGTCTGGCCACTTGAGATTTCAGTATTGAGATAAAGGTTAGGATCAAGATTTTTCAGTAGTGAGTGTACATAGCACAATTTTTGATTGCTTCTGGGATCTGATAACGCACTCTGAGCCATAAACGATTACATGTGACATCAGATTTAACAAGTAAGGGAGAATGTACATCCAGCCGGTTGTTATCGCAGAATAACCCCCGACAGGGAGGGGTCTTGTATCACCCTGAAGGGGGTTGTTCTGCAATTACAAACCGGCTGGATGTACAATTGTCCCGCTTACTGCATGGCTACTTGCCATGAGATATTGATTTAATTTGAAATATTTGAACGCAAAGCTTCCGTGAACACAGCAGTTGCGAGCAAGCGGCAAGTTCAAACTAGATGGATATTTAAGAGCTACGGTGCAGTTACAGAACATTTCACCACATAAATAATTATGGCGATAAAAGATTTAAGTCAAAAATGTTTTAAAATCTTACCAGTTTGTTAGTTATCTTATAATCCATTACAGCGTACAAAACAATCGTAGCAAAATGGCAGCAGCTGCATTTGTATGAAATGAGAGGGCTAGTCCGCGATACCAGGTACAGGTAATTGTACACAATTTTGAATTGAGTTTTAATATTTTATTAGCTAAACAAGCGCAAAGCTTCCACCAAGGAAAACTGATAACATACCTCGAAATGTCGCGACTGACCAATCAGGATCAAGTATTCCACCGAGCCGCGTAATAACTGAATATAATGAATGTGTAAAGAAGCTCCGTTCATCTGATGACAAATGTTCATTTTAGATCTCTAATGACTTTTGATTGCAGACTTTGGTATCTTGCCAAAGATTTTGAGACATTTTTTAGAGATATTTTCTGAAATGCTGGAGGAGACACATCCGAGATTACTTTTTTAGAGATATTAAAGAGATCTAATTTGTGATTTTTTTTTTATTTCCTATGGGTTACGTCTCAATCTTTGGTATGGATGGGGAAAAGTAAGGTAGGTCCACATTTCTTCGAACAAAGACAGCCCAATTAAGTCAGTTTGAGTTAGGGTCTGTGCGCTGAGAGAGGGGCGGAGAGATGGAGCGCCGAAGAAAGAGGCAGTGCATAAAAGCAGTCTAACGAAGGGGGGAAAAGAAGGGAAAATAGAGGAAGAGGGGTAAAAGAGGAGAGCTCGAGCGACTTTGTAGCCAAAGCGAAGCAACTTCTCTTTTTTTAGCTCCTCAATGGGAAGACATATGAAATATTAATAACAGCTCTAGCCATCGACTTCAGAGGCCCGCGCTAAAACTTAGTGTCTAATGAGACTCAGCTCATGAATTGCTAATGAGGATGCTTGGAATGTGTGTTTTAAGTGTTTGTGTGCGTGAGCGTTGCGATGGGGGGGAGGGGTCATTTAGTTGTGTGTGTGCGCTCGGGGGTATGTATGGGGGGGTATGAGGAATGCAGAGTCTTTGGGAGACTTAACAGAGAACTTCATTAAAAAGCTGAAGCCTATACACACACACACACACACACACACACACACACTGCGAATATTCAACAGCCTCAAGTGCATACACACTCGCATATCACTTAATATACATATATGACTGGACAGACTCCTAAAGACCTATAGACAAAATATTTCTTGTCACAAAACTGTGTATTATTCTCCAGTTTTATAATCTTAGAGTTGACATACATATAATGAAGACTTTTTAAATCTTTCATTCAAATACTATGACATTATAGATGCCACCTACACTTTAGAAAACTCTTTAGTGATTCTCTTTAATGTTGCTTGTGTTGTGAGTGACTAGCATATTTCTTTTGAATATGTTCCATTAGAAAAAAATGCTGCAAAGTTTCATTAAATATATATATATATATATTCACCACACTACTGCAGTATGAAAATATTCAAACTTTGCCCAAAATGTGAATATGCACAAGCGCAAAAGAGATTTGTGAGTTTCAAAAGAGGGGAAGATCTTCAGTGTACAGTAATTTAGATGTCAGTCTGTTCCTCACACAGCTATCGTGACTTTAGAAGACTTGGCATAATAGCAGCTTTATGGTACTTTTATAGTAACCTTTAGTCATTTTTGAAGCTCAACAGTCTCAAAACGCATTCACATTCATTGTAAGAACATGTGAAGAATGTCTGCTTTTGTCTTCCACAGAAGAACGCAATCAAATGGGCTTGGGACGATGAAAATGGTGAGTACACGATGCTATGTTTTAGGAGACATTAACTATTTTCTACATCTAAAACTGATCTAAAACCTTATAATATGACGAACCACTGATCTTCTCAAGGAGTCCAGTGAGAAGATATCAAGCCATGTTAACTGTATTAAATCAATTCTTTTTCAATGAGCAGATACAGTGGCATCGTCTTGAGTCCTAATACACACAATCTGACCTCACTTTTGACCCCTACCATATATTTCATTGAGAACACTAAGGAACATGTACAATAATATATCGAGTCGATGTCGGTTATCACTGTGCTACTGCTTCACGTTGCTGTCTGTACACTATATGTGGCTTTTTTGTGTGTGTTTTCTGGCACAATTACGAGAGTGTGTTTGCATGACTTAGAGAGTCTGAACTCCACATGCGCTGAGGTCTGCTAATGCACATGTGATGGAGAGATTGTGTGTCAGTGTGGGTTCATTCATGTACTCTGGATAAATGTTGGTCTGCGATATTCTTCTCTTCTATATGTCTGTGTGTGAGTGTGTGTGTCTTTCCGCCTGAGTGACGCTGTCGGTGGGCATCGCTCAGATTCAGCTCGGCAGGCCGAGAAGATCATTAACAGAGATGGGAGGGAGAGAAAGAGAGAGAGAGGCTTTGTTCAGAATGGAATGCTAGCACACTGCTTACTATGCAAAGAATATTATTTTTATGAAGTATATGAAACACCATGCAATGATAGACATTTCCAAATTCTTTGAATTAGCTCTGTATTAAAATAGTAATTTTTGTTATGATCAAAAATAAATAAATAAGTCAGCTAAGTTAAAAATCACAGATGTTGTATTATTTCTGGTTCACTGGAACACATGCATTGTGGGTTACAGTGTGCCACACATATATTTATACTGCAATTTTTGGCAAACGAAGTAGGTCATCCAGCTATTCTGTGCATACATCATTTTGCATACTGTGCTCAGTATATATAATACAGAAATAGTAGGATTAGTCGTAGTATGTGATTCTGGACACAGCCACTGGCTTTGGGCTTCTCATCATCTGTCTTGAGAGGAGAAGAACTCACTGTTCACAGTCACGCAATTACAGCCGTCTCTCCACATATCCGTCCAGTTCTCAAACTCATCTCAATTTACGTCTTTGAGCGTCTCCAAATCACGTTTTTTAAGAGTTTAATGGGGTTTTTTTTCCTCTCTCCCTGGCTACATTCAGAATAGCATACTAACATACTACTCTTATTATTTCTGCAATATGCATATTTAGTTATGTATTTATTCTTCTATTCAGCAAGCACACACTGAATTGATCAAAGGTGACAGTAAAGACTTACATACTGCTACAAAAAAAAACTATTTTAAATAAATTATGTTATTTTAAACTTTCTATTCATCTAAGGATTCTGAAAAAAATATGCATTATGGTATTAAAAATTGGAATGCTAGCACACTGCTTACTATGCAAAGAATATTATTTTTATGAAGTATATGAAACACCATGCAATGATAGACATTTCCAAATTCTTTGAATTAGCTCTGTATTAAAATAGCAATTTTTGTTATGATCAAAAAAAAAAAATAAGTCAGCTAAGTTAAAAATCACAGATGTTGTATTATTTCTGGTTCACTGGAACACATGCATTGTGGGTTACAGTGTGCCACACATATATTTATACTGCAATTTTTGGCAAACGAAGTAGGTCATCCAGCTATTCTGTGCATACATCATTTTGCATACTGTGCTCAGTATATATAATACAGAAATAGTAGGATTAGTCGTAGTATGTGATTCTGGACACAGCCACTGGCTTTGGGCTTCTCATCATCTGTCTTGAGAGGAGAAGAACTCACTGTTCACAGTCACGCAATTACAGCCGTCTCTCCACATATCCGTCCAGTTCTCAAACTCATCTCAATTTACGTCTTTGAGCGTCTCCAAATCACGTTTTTTAAGAGTTTAATGGGGTTTTTTTTCCTCTCTCCCTGGCTACATTCAGAATAGCATACTAACATACTACTCTTATTATTTCTGCAATATGCATATTTAGTTATGTATTTATTCTTCTATTCAGCAAGCACACACTGAATTGATCAAAGGTGACAGTAAAGACTTACATACTGCTACAAAAAAAAACTATTTTAAATAAATTATGTTATTTTAAACTTTCTATTCATCTAAGGATTCTGAAAAAAATATGCATTATGGTATTAAAAATAGGCAGCACAACTGTTTTCAACATTGATAATAATCAGAAATGTTTCTTGAGCAGCAAATCAGCATATTAGAATGATTTCTGAAGATCATGTGACACTGAAGACTGGAGTAATGATGCTGAAAATTCAGCTGCGCATCACAGAAATAAAAGCAAAAGAGGCTTGAAATACTGTATCCCTCAATGCAACGCACTTGACCTGACCTTCCATTTTAAAATGAACTGCAGCCACAGGTTTAACATCTTTAATTTGACTCATTATTTAATTGGACTGTCAAATTTGCAAAATAACTATTTTGTTCCAATAAAATAAGTGGACACTACTCACAAGCACAAATGTTTAGCATTGTATAACAACTACGACGACAACAACAAGAATGCATAGCTAAAGCAGCTGTTATAATTTTAGATAAGTGTAATTTTTGTCGAAAAAAATGTCATAATGTGAGGTTATCGAATGAAATAATAGTATCTAAATCATTTCGAACAGTAAAAAGGACTGTTTCAAGAACATGTCTGTCTCATTTCAGTTCTACCACCTCTCTTCCAACAGTCTTTTTCCTCTTTTTAATTCTCTCATGGTTTTCTATTCCATCTCTCTTTCCTTGGCACTAGTTAATAGGCAGATTAATGTTACTATTAACACACTGAAGGAGTCCGATGGCAAGCCATCAAAGACAGTAAAGATGCTTGATGGAATCCAGGATTTGATGTAGTCAACATTTGGGGTGAAGCTATAAATCAATAGAGACGATAACTCAACCAATTAAAAAAAAAGTGTGTGAATGTGTTTGTTAGAGCAATAGAAAGAGAACGAACACTAGACCTCTTGTCGTTCCAAAACGGCATGACTTTCTTTCTTCTGTGAAACATAAAATAATATTTAGTCAAATGTTCTCAGTGTTTTGTTTGGTTTTTCTGTACGATGGAAGTCAATGGGCACCAAATCTCTCAAAATTCTTCAAAATATCTTCTTTTGTGTTCTACAGAAGAAATAAATCCATGCCGGTTTGGGACATGAAGGTGAGTAAATGATGACAGAACTTTCATTTTTGGGTGAGCGGTCCCTTTAAGGAATATGCTCAAGATTCCTAATGGCTGTTCTATAATAGTTTGAAACCAATCCTAAAGATTCCTCTCAAGTCGGGTTCAAACTGTTGCCAGCTCTCGGGAGACAAATAAGCAACCGCAGCTTCAAAAACAAGCCCAATGTCATTTGATTATGTATTATCATCAATATTATTACCAATAAATGAGCCTACAACATATTAAACTAAAACCACTCTTTTATTTGAAAAGCAAAAACAGAAGTTATTTTAGAAAAATCAGCAAACTGCAACAAAGCGGGAGGCGTGCGCTATCCACTTGTCTCCAATCACCTGTGAGCAGAATAAGATTGGAGAGATGGAAAAGGAGAAAAAGACAAGAGCTTAAAGTGGGAGCTGTAACATAGCCACATATTTATACACTCTTAAAAATAAAGGTGCTTCAAAAGGTTCTTCAAGCGATGCCATAGAAGAACCATTTTTGGTTCCACAAAGAAGCATTCAGTCAAAGGTTCTTTAAAGAACCATCTCTTTCTTACCTTTTTATAATCTGAAGAACCTTCTTTTGCCACAAAGAAGTTTTTGTGAAACAGAAAGGTTCTTCAGATGTTAAAGGTTCTTTATGGAACCATTTAGACAAAAAGGTTCTTCTATGGCATCGTGAAGCACCTTTATTTTTAAGAGTGTAGCCTACTAAAATATATTCGAACCAAAGGCATGTACTGTTAGTATTAGTATAGGCCTACTTGTTTTCTTTTTTACGGAGTGTCTATTTACACTAAGTGCAAATAGCCCGCCTTGTTGGCAGAGGCTATTTACATTAACTCCGCCCACCAACGTGTGATTGGGCTAGTCAACATTACAAAAGACAATCATTAGTCGCCGGCGCAGGTGGTAAAACGTGTGTTGTACTCATGTTGACGCGATCGACCCGGGTTCGAATCTGCCTTTTGGAAAACTTTTTTCTCCCTTTTAAAATTTCAAATCACATCAGAAAAGCATTTATTTTCAATGAAGATTAAGGAAATAATCAAAAAGTTGAAAATGAAGTATCGGTTAGGGTTAGGGCAGGTGTGTAGGGAGGGCTTTAGGTGGCATCCATTTAATAATCTGAATTAAAATGGAAATTTACATTCAATAAGTTATTATTGCATCCTATTTTCCTGTGGCTCAGTGCTAGAGCACTGTGTTAGCAGCACAAAGGTCGTGGGTTAAATCCCCAGGGAACACACATACTGATAAAAAATGTATAGCCTGAATGCACTGTAAGTCGCTTTGGATAAAAGCATCTGCTAAATGCATAAATGCATTTATTTTATTAAAATGTATTTTATAATGTACTACAATACTGAGGTGCAGATAATTGCCACTATTTTCAATAAGTAGTATAAATAGCAGAAAATCCTGCTATTTTAACGTAGTGTAAATAGCCACTGCCTTTTTTTATTGCAGAGCGTGATAATTAATACATTACAAAGACATTATAAAAATTAAAAATGTGCTTTATAAATGAAAGTCATCCCGCTCCTCTATTATTACGTCTACTAAAACTGGGGAAGTCGTGGCCTAATGGTTAGAGAGTCGGACTTGTAACCCAAAGGTTGCGGGTTCGAGTCTCGTACCGGCTCAATACCACGACTGAGGTGCTTTTGAGCAAGGCTCCCCGGGCGCCGCAGCATAAATGGCTCTGGGTGTGTGTTCACTGCTGTGTGTGTGCACTTTGGATGGGTAAATGCAGAGCACTAATTCCTAGTATGGGTCACCATACTTGGCCACATGTCACTACTATCATCGCTTGGATTACAGCGTCACACGCCTTCATGTGGAACATGGCTTTTCTCCAATGAGGGGGAGGAATGCATATTATTGCACTGATTGGCTACTGTGAGCAGACAGGGTGTCAATCAATGCACTTATGAGCTTTCAGAAAAAAGGGGACGAAAAATATGCATAGATCTGTGTAAAAGATAAATCATAAGAAAGAGAAAGCATGAAATCCAGAGAGAGAAACTGTGAGAGAATGAGAGCGGCTACAAGGGTTCATTCCAGGCTATGTGTCGTGTCTGAGAGTTAGCAGTGACATGGGCAGCATATTAAACGCTCGGGCCTGCATCCTGACCCATTTTCATCAAACTGACAAACAAAATCCACACACTGTCTGCTTCATAAAAAAAATGTTTCACCACACACAGGCACATCAGCACACGGACACACACGCTTATCTACCATTTAGTTATGCAAATAAAATATACAAGCCAGAAAGTGAATATTCAAATATTTCCAGAATGAAATATGTGGAGAGAGAAGCGGTTTGCATGTTCTTTCCATGACAAGAAATACCTTTGAGAAATTGCCTCGCATGAAGAGAAATAAGACCTTGATCTCAAGCCATATTGCTCTTCAATATGGTTCAATATGGCTTTCAGTTCTGAATGAGACTGGTGAAATTCTGTAGGATGAAATCAGACTGAGCATTGGGAATGACGCAACTGAGATCGTTTGATAAACTCTGCTCATTTTTTAAAGTCATTTTGTCACCCGCTTCCTGCTCTTCCCCTGCCTCTTGAGCAGATAGAAGGGTTGGTTGGTGACCAGTTTTTTGCAGTGTTTGTGTTACAAAAATGAATTATACCTCATATTATGTAGCTCAATATGAGATTAGATTTAAGATTTTTACCTTACAGGCGATAACACAGATCCCATAGACACTATCATCATTCATACATTTGGGGTCACCAAGCAAGTTTTAATAAAACTACAGTAATATCGTGAAATATTATTACAATTTTAAACACCATTTGAATATCTGTTAAAATGTAATTTATTCCTGAGAAGAAAAGCTGAATATTCAGCATCATTACTCCAGTCTTCAGTGTCACATGATCTTCTGAAATCAGTATAATATGCTGATCTGCTGCTCAAGAAACATTTCTGATTATTATCATCATTGAAAATAGTTGCTGCATAGTGTTTGCATAAAAAAAATTTTTTTTTCAGTATTCCTTGCTGAATAGAACAACTTTTTTTTCATACCGAAATAGAACTCTTTTGTAACATCATCCATATTTTTACTGATCAATCGAATGCATCATTGCTGAATAAAACAATTTCTGACCCCAAACATTTGAACGATTGAAGACCCAAGTCATATCTAATAATGTCTGCGTACATTTCTGCACATTTTGTCACTTCTGTTTTCTGTACAACAGTTTTATTATGTTTGTGCCAAGTAAAACGTAACGTCTGCCTGATCTAAAGGTCATTATTGTGGTACAATCATTTGAAATTAATCCAGCACATAAAGACAAACGCTCACTTTAAATGTCCCACTCTCTTTTCCTGTCTAAGCTGGTGTTTTGAGCCTGAGTAATCTGCAAAGTGGACCAGACTTAGTGTCGACAGTCAGAGTCTGCTCTGTGAGACGGGGGTCAGTCATTCAGTGGAAAGAGCCCGACTGGATCTGGAGCGCAGCAGCGAGATCTGCGCATGCATTAATCATGGCTGCTCTCCTCTCGGCCATTACAGCTCATCAATCTCCCAGAGCTCCGGTGGGGGGGGGGGGGGGGCTTT
>NW_015505389.1:482944-492613 GCF_001515645.1 Sinocyclocheilus grahami | reverse complement strand
TACCACCCTGACCGCCCCGGCGAGGCGGGGGGGGGGGGGGGGGGGGTCTTATGAAGATCTGATTAAATATGTAAGCACCTGATAATAGCAGCACATGCTAGGCATCAGAGTCAATTGTCTTTATTGCGTACAGGCTCTAGCAAGTATCTAAGAGACTGTCGCCGGGGTCAGAGGTCACGTTTCATCTAACTTACTTGATTCTGATGCTGAACCGCTGAAATCACACCAAGGAGCCTGAATATAATACACAGTCTGCGGCAACATTACTGTAGCATTTATCTGAAAGCACAGGAACGGGAAAGGCGCAAGCGGGCGTGTGACACTCAACAGTGTGTGTGTGTGTGTGTGTGTTAGAGAGTGTGTGAGCAGAGCTTTAATTAAGGTGGAATCAGAGCAGGATCTGTGCTGCCGTGATAACGAGCCTCATCTGAATTATTAACGAGAGCTGCACCCCCCCCCGGACGTGAAATCCCGTCAGACTGTCTCTCACACACGCACGCAAACAAACAATTCCAGAACATGCAATTAATAATGCACAAATAGTATCCAACTATATAATGGCACTGTGGTGCAACACATCAATGTGTATAATATGTATAGAATGTCAAACAGCAACAGTCAGTGCATTACAGCCCTCTACAGACCCAATGAAATGGCTTGACGAGTGCAACTCGTTTCCCTATCTGGACACATTCCAACCTGATCATAACTCTTTAAAAACATAAACATATTATTCTTTAAAGTTTTGATACATTGGTGGAACACTCAAACATACAATTTTTAGGAAAATAAAAAATAAGCATGAAGGCCCACCCCTAACTCCACCCTTAAAGCTAACCGTCAGTGGAGCGAAAGATGTGCAAATGAGATTATACAAATGTATATGGATTCCCCACCAATTCACCAAAATGTAAAATATTTATGCATTGCATTGTGCGTATCGCATATTTCCTTTTGAAACTGGAAATTTAAGGCAAGACAAAAGGTCCGGTCCCTGTTGCAGTTCAGTGAGAGGCGGCATTAAAGTCACAATGAAACGGAATAACGATAGACCTTTTCTCTCATATTGTGACGTACCGTACATTTGAGTATGATGGGATTATTAAAAAAGAAAAAAAAACATAGGACAGGGACTTGGTTCTAACCATCGGTTGTTGATTGGATTTTGAAATGTGGCTGTTGCACTCAAAAAAACGGATGCATATTTGGAGGGGCGGAGTTTAAACTGACTAAATGATTGAAGAGAGAAGTCTGTTGTTTTACCAGAAGATCCAGTTCTAACATTTTAATTAAAAATGAGGAGGTCAGGTTTTTTTTTTTTTTTTTATGACGCAAAACCACACATCAATGGAAAGCTTATTTATTCAGCTTTCAGATGATGTATAAATCTTGACCCTTAAGAAAAATTGACCCTTATGACTGGTTTTGTGCTCCAGGGTCATATTTTTCCTTTCATGTATCTTCACCACTGATCTCATCTCCAAAAACCTCATATATAACCATCATTTAATGTATTTCTATGTCATATTAATGTATGCATATTTGTCATTATTATCTAGTTCTAAAGAAAATCCAGCTTCCACGCTGTAAACGCAGAGTTTTCACTATTCAGCACTCTTCAAATCATCCTCTGGATGCCAGTATGGCCGACTGTGTTGCAGCCACTTCTTCTACACAGTGTTTGTGGGAGTAACAATGACAGTGTTTCTGATCCAACTGAACCCCGGCTCTGGCCAAATAGCCTGGCACTGAGATCTGCCAGCGCTGCCACAGCTGGGGTGACTGAGGAGCCCCGGTCAACGATTACAAATTACTGCCACTGTTGCTCATCTCTATCTCTGTCTGTTTCACACTCTTTCATTACTATGTGTGCTCATTACCTCTTCTACAGTTTCTATGTCTATTCCTCTCACATTAACACTCAAGACAAGTTTGTTAACTAAAGCAATAAGCCCCAAGAAGCCATGGTTTGTAACAGTTAAGGGGGTTTTAGGCACTCCGCTTCGCATCGAACCTAACAACGCCCCTTAGCTGTTATAAATTCACTGTAAACCACAGCATCCACGTGCCTTATTGCTTTTATAAAACGGTTATTCCATGTATGTAGCAAGGTTTCACAAAATAAAACAAAGCAAATAAAATGTGATGATAATAATAAAAACATTATTCTTCTGCCAAACAATGTAGCTCCTCAGAAACGGTTGTGGTTGCAACAAAGTGGTTGCAGAGCAACACACAGAAGTAAACAAAGGTGTGTGTTTGTAGAGTAATTTACAACAGCTTCGCACGCGGCTCAGCCAATCAGAATCAAGGACCGGAACTATCTGTTTTATAATCAGAATTTAACTTCTCTCCCCTTTTGTTCTACGTAGGTATCCTAGACATAGCTTTAAGTCACAACAATCACAAGTGAGGCCTTCTTAATATTTCAATTGTTTCTCCAAAAAAGGAATAAGATTAGATCAAATTAAGACTTTTGCTGAAGTTTCCTGCTTCTTAGATTTTTTCTCCTAAAAAAAAACAAAACGTCTCATTTGATTATCAAGATTCTCATCAATCTCTTTCCAGACTGAATGCTTTGAGCTCTTCCATCCACATTAATTTTATAGCTCTAAACTCTGGCTGTATGTCAACAACTTTATCATTTGTGTCTTTTTATTTCTCCTTAAGGAAAAATATCTGGAAAATAGATATTTAAATGACACATGACTGAGATCGCCATTAAGTTAAAAGCAATCCTGTTGAAAAAACCAGCATATGCTGGTTAGGTATGTTTTGACGCTGGGATGCTGGTTTAAGCTGGTCCTTTGCTGGTTTATGCTGGTCATGTGCTGGCAAAGGACCAGCATAAACCAGCAAAGGACCATCTTAAACCAGCAAAGGACCAGCTTAAACCAGCATCCCACCGTCAAAACATACCTAACCAGCATATGCTGTTTTTTTCAACAGGGAACCTCTAAGCTATAGAATTTAACTTTGGCTATAGATAAAGCTATAGACAACATCTCCAGTATATATGCTCAGTGTCTGGAAAAACCTATAAACCGCTGTAGACACGCATGCATTAACGGTAAGCCCCATCCCATTACTTATTTTTAAATCACAGATAAACGCAATAAATACTTGGAAGGCTTGAGGAAATCTGATTAGTGATTGCATACGTCTCTACAGCCAGTAACAGGATGTGACACACTCTTGGTGTGGAATTATACCAGATGCCTCATCTGAAAACCTCATGTTATACCACAGAGACACTTTAAAAGAATGTGAACATGAAAGCAAAACCCTCCAACATGGCATCCCTCCGTGAACCGCGAGCACTGGTCATTTGAATGAGCCATGCGTGTTCTTCTCTGCCCTCCAGCCCACCGTACAACAGCCATAATCCCAGCCGCCACATTATAATAGCAGCTAATTGAAGCCAAAGACGGCGAGGCTCAAAAGAGAGACACGAAACCGGCTGCCACAGTTTAGACAAGCCGCTCTCGGACAGGATTACTCAACAGCTATTAAAGAGTGCTTTCAATGGCACTGACTGTGTGTGATCTCTGTCTGCTCCAAACCACCTTCAGATCCATCTGTCTGTCTTGTATAAGAGTGCTGAGGAGGTCCTACACATTCCTAAGTGAACATGTTAGCGTGTTTTTGTGCAAGCGCACAGGCCCGCATGTGTCAGAATTAAATGCGCATTAAAATCCGACACCAAATGTTATGGAGCCAACATGTGTGAGCATGGTCTGTTTTCCACAACCTTATTTTGATTGAATCAAGTTGTTTTTCTCCATTTTTTCCTCCTGCCAGCCAATGAAATCTCTGGCCTTATGGGAGCATATGAGCGACATACAGCTGCGCATGCCTGGGCAGCACAAACAAGTGGTGTAAGGAATTTAATTTCAGTTTAAATCTACAGGCTTAAGATTAGTTTAGCCCATTTCTTTGTCCTCTGCATCCAATTTGAAAACAAGGATCTAGCGTGAGGTAAATATCCCATTTAGAAATATTAAAAACTCCTGTTGTTTTGATGATGTAATAAAAGGCCTGTGTGTATCAACAATTGCACACATATGAAAAACAAAAAAAAACATTTTGTGAGACAAGATGAATCCAAACAAGAGCACGCCATCCTCTTAAATCAAGAGTAAATGGAGCAATAGATTATGTATTTTTTTTAATTAGTATTGATCTTATTAATTAATCTTGATGTTATAACAATGTAATAATAATATACATTTTAAACATTTTAGTTGTAATAATTCTAGAACGTTAACTCTGTTCCCTAATACAGACAATATAATGTTCGTCGGGATTTATTCTGTAAGGTTTTGTATTTTATCTAATATCTCCAGTCAGTTGAAAGAAGACACTTCATAATTGTTTGTCATTCTGGATGTGTTGTGATGTGATCTCGGTGATCTAAAATGCTTGCCAGAAAGCTACAAAACACAGCGAGAAATCAAATTCAAATTCAGTGTCTGACTATCATTTTTAACTTAGATGTCGGTGCTGAGGGGAACCGGGGGACAGACAGACAGACAGAGGTCCCTTGGGTTCTCCATGAAGCTTGTGAGAGCATGTGCATACAGTTCAAAATATCAAATCTGATCTAATTAAAACCTTTGCACCATATGACACACAAAAAAACCGGAACAGCTGAAATATTCAGCATGGTTTATTCTTTTGCCAACTGATGTGGTGTAATTATGCGGTTGCATTTGCTTCACTAAATAACCCTCTTCGATTATGTAATGTTTTAATTACAATTTTATACCGCCTATTTTATTTCCCATAGTCTTTTGGATGGATGTCAGGACTGAAGAGGAGACGGGGGAGGGAGGAGGAGGAGGGTGCGTGCTGGAGATCTCAGAGCAGACAGACAGTGTGTGGCCGACGCGCGGGGAAGCTGACCGGACCCGTGCGTGTCCCCCAGGTGACCCGCGCACTCCGGCTCAACTCACTGACGGCGTTATAATCAAGCTCAATGCGTCATAAACGCCATTGTTGCGTCATAGACGGCCAATAGCGTACATTTAAAATATTGTAAGAGCAATGAACTCACTGAACTCTAGCCCGTCTGCTCACCTCCCTGTTCAACTCGAAGCTCTGAAAACGTTTCAAATGCATGATTTAGGGAACAGCCTTCACCGCAACGTGTCAAATGCATGGAGGTATCTGGCACGAGCGAAGCACAGCCTTTTGTGAAATGCGAGATACCTACATGCCGAGCGCAGAACATGCAATTCTAACATATACGATCAGGTGGCAACCGTACCTTCCAGCCGGCTGAGCTATTGCTGTCTCCTTTATCCTTGAAATAGGGCACAAAGCGCACCATCCAGTCGTAGATTTGCGATAAGGTGAGCCTTTTCTCGGGGGTGCTCTCTATGGCACGCGTGATCAGATCCGCGTACGACTGGTTGCCCCACGCGTTCCGTCGCGACGACTTGGATTTGCGCAGCTGGCCGGCCACATCCAGCGCGGCGCCGGACATGCACGCTGGGGCGGCCGCGATAGGGGCAGGGGCGCCGGCTGGATGCTTGAACTCCGTCGGCGCCCCTCCGCTCCGGCACGCCGGCACGTTACGCGGCTCCACTTTCACCGGCAGCGCGCGGCTCTCCTCCTCCGGACACGGCAGCGGCCAGGTGCACGACCTCGGGCGGCCGTGCGGCTCATAGTCGGCGTCCAGTTCAACCTGATGCGCGTCTACCCCGCTGCTCTCCATCATTAGCATGCTGCTTTTGAGCGTCAAAAGACAAGGTCAAGGGAAAAACAACAATGCGCCCTTAAATCCAGTAAGGATGGACTGTGTGGGATTCTCTCTGTCTCTAGTCTTTTTACACCAGTTGCAAAGCGTGAATAAAAGCAAAAGCACCGGGAGCCGTGAATAGACTGCTCATTCTCGTTTCTCAAGTCTGCTGTAATGAAGGCTCCTAAACACGCAAAAGCATCCAATGCATCACGACGTGCAACAGTCTGTCTTCCATATTACTGAACAATTCAGTCGCACGCAAGCGGGTGTCCATAGGGCTGCTGAGGTGCTGAAATCACACACCCATCACTGAAGCGTCTCGTGCATGCAAAGTCCCTTTAATCGCGCGCTCGCACCAACTGTTGATTGCTTTGACAGACGGTCTGACAGACACGCTGGCCGGGCAAAGCTTGTAAATCTATCTCATCAAGAAGGGCGAAATCAATTGACTTCCCCTGGAGTCTGGCCACAGTTTCCGTTTGTCTGGAGCTCTCGCGTCCCTTTTTTTTTTCCTCCTCAGATTTGTAAGCGGTCTCTCACGCGAGCGCAATCACTATTACTGATAGTAGACACGGCGCGAGCGCCCTAAAAATCGGGTCGCGTGAATGGAGCCGCGTCTTCTCCCGATTATGAGTTTCCCCACGCGTTTTGTCTTTTCTCTGCGTTAGATAAAATATTCAGAGGAACATTCCTTCCACATCGGTTCACGCCTGTTTGCGGATGGCTAGACGGGGCTGTAGCGGCGGATAAATGCTGCTATCAGATAATTGGACGGCGCTTGAATCAAGTCACTCCCTCCAGAACAGGTTTATCCGGGGGCCGCGCATCTTCTACCGCACAACATGCATGCCTCTTTTGAAAGATTTACATGTGCAGAATTCTCTTGCACGTCTAATGGCAAGTCGTTTTAGCATTTATTCTGAGTAGGCTACACTGTAAAATTATTTTTCGAAGTGTAAATAAAACAAATATTACTGGAGCATTTATAAGAAAATACTAGCTATCTCAGTTTTTACATGCAATTTTCACATTCCAATGTGTTACTTGTTTCTTTGTAATATACCTGTGAATTTTACTAGATTGTTTATTCAGTGTACTTATTACGTTTTCAATTACTAAGTAATCCTACTTTAACAACCACTTTTAACTTTCGATTTCACTATCGTTATGCACTATACTTGAATTGAATCCAATATAGCCCTGATACTATTAATAAAAATTTAAAAAAGTAAGATTAAAAAAAATGTTGCTATTTCAGAATGGAATGAACGTTGGTGTCTAATGTGGTCTATCTGTTAAGTTAGTATAGGAAGAGTGGAATATATGCAACTAATAACTATCTGAATAGTTATGAACAGGTGATTGATTGCTAGTATTACAACTGTATAGGTACAATCAACTGGAATACATACTAGTTGAAAGTGAATATAATCTGTGGAAAATATATTAATGGCAAATATTCTCATTTGTTAGATTTAACAATAGATGGTGGCTAGGCCTGTATCTAAGCAATTATTACTTGTGACATATTGAATACATATTAGTGATAGCGATAAATAGTATCCAGTTAATAATTACTAGTGAAACTTCAAAAGATACCAATATTGTTTATTGTTACTGTTATATAACCATAGTCATATATATATATATATGAATTCATACACACACACAAACAAGCACAATTGTGTGTGTGTGTGTGTCTGTCTGTGTCTGTGTGAGTGAGTGTGTGTGTGTGTGTGTGTATGCGTTTTTGTGACAAATGAGGACATAAATTTGTATAATGACAAAGGTATGACAGGTATTGCAAGGAGAAGGTGACTTTTCAGGACATTACCCCACGTCCCCACTTTTTGTGTATGAGAGTGTGTGTGTGTGTGTGTGTGTGTGTGTGAATGAATACTACTGAATAATGGAATAATGTCCATGCAGCTTGCCATATATTTCCAGATTTTGCAATGAATTTCTTTACAATAGAATTTGTCAGCGTTCATATTCGGAAATGCAATGCAACCTGTTGCGTTGTCAGGCGGAGGGATGTGAGCAGAGCGCGTGAAATCCCCGCGGCCCGCACTGGCCATGCATGCATTTAACACGCCTTTACTGCCCACACGATGACAGTTCCCATGAAAAACGGTCGAGAGCAGCTATTCATGGATGCATGTCGGTAGATAATCTCCAGCCCCAACAGCATATTATCCATGAGAGACACCGCAGCGCCAAACGCGCTCCGGATGAGGAGGGTGCGCTTCTTTTGGAAACGAAGGCTCTTGGCAAGCGTGTCTCTAGTCTATGAACAAGTGCGGGGGGCGGGACGCGCGTGAGTGTGACATTCAGTGTGTGACTCGCTGGGGATTCCGCCCACGCCGCGAGCCTATTGAATCTGACAGCAGGGCGGGGCTCGCGGACATGCTCCGCCAATCACCACCCGCCGCCAGACGCCGCTCCGCGCTCATTGGCTGTCCCGTGGCACAGGTGGGCGGTAACAATCTGCTTGTATAAAAGCCTTAACCCCCTTTTCGGGTGGAAAATCCCCCAGCGGTGACGTAACGCTGGACCACTGACAGCTGGTCGTCAATGGCAACCTAATCCTCCAATGCTTTGTAGTGGAATGCTTTCATCGTGATTAAATGCTACTTTTACAACACAACATGTGGAAAAGAGGGAAGGTAGGGATACTAGAGAGAAATGCTGTAAAGGAGAACAAACAGAGGTTTAATTCACAACACATGGGCCTGTGGTTTTGAAAAAGGAGATTTTCATGCACCACAATGGAGCTGTAACAGGCATGTGGTGTGACTCCTACAGTATGGAATGAAAACACTGAGCTTGAGCCAGCACAACAGATTTAATGGTGCATTCGTCTTCGCTGTGAGAGCCCAGGGCAAACACACAAGACCCCGCGCTGTGATATAGAGGAGGCCGGGGCAAGTTGTCACAAGAGCTGCATTAGATTTATTGTCACTGTCCAGTTACGCAAATGTGAGTTTTCACTATAGCTGTGGTTTTGTGTGAAGGTTTCAAAACACCTCCAATCATAATAATGTCGTGTGAATTCTGTCCACCAAACCAACATTTCAGTATCATATTTTAATAGCGGTTGTGAAACCATAAAGCAAGTAAACACAATAAAAGTACAGTAACAGACATTCAGAGCGTCAGCCAGTTATATAATCGAGATATCAGCTGAAAAAAAAGAGAGTTGATAATGGCTAATTTCATAAATGTCAAGTTGGGCAGACTGTCACATGTTTTTTTTTTTATATATATATTAATATAGAACCTCCCTTTCCTTGAAGGACTCTTACGGGAACAGTGTCAAAATGCTGATAATGTTGTACAAATGCTCTGCTCGGGTGCTTGCACACTGGTTTAGATGTTTGTGAATGATGGTAGAACACGCACTAAATTATTTTTTCAATTTTTTTGTGTAAACCAAAACAATGGTTTGATATTTTTTGTATATTATATTTAACATCTATCTATCTATCTATCTATCTATCTATCTATCTATCTATCTATCTATCTATCTATCTATCTATCTATCTATCTATCTTTATTTATTTCTTTATACTGTTTTATTTTATTGGCAGGTTACTTTGTGTTCCAATGTACCCAATAAAGTGTGACAACATGCCCCGCTATTTTGTCACAAAAAAGAAAAGAAAAGAAAAGGTCAATAACAGTGGAAATGTTCAATAGTTTAATACTGTAGGCTTTAATATATATTTTATACAGAACTTGATTTTCACAAATAAAAATACTGACTGGAGTATAAAGCTCCATAGTCTCCCCTATAATAGTCCAAATTCTGTTAGAGCTGTGGTGTAGTGGTTAGTACAGCCTCTGACAAGTTAAGCCCAAAGTAAAAGTGGCAAATACCCCAAAGATGTCAAGGTCCTCATGCGGAGAGGAGTCTCCAGGTG
>NW_015505389.1:481241-482029 GCF_001515645.1 Sinocyclocheilus grahami | reverse complement strand
AATTTTTAACCCAAAAGTTGGGTTAGTCCATATTTGTGTAGAGGTGAAATTAACTACAAGTGCACTCCTAAAGATGAAGATTCTACGTTAGCACTGATGGTTCCACAAAGAGCCTTTGAGATCCACGGAACCCTTCCATTCCACAAAAGGTTCTTTATTGTGGAAAAAGATTCTTCAGTTCTTCACACTAAGAACAAAAGTACGGTTCTTTCAAGAACTGTTCACTGAAAGGTTCTTCGATGGTTCTTCTTTGGCACTGCTGTGAAAAACTCATTCATCGGTCTGTCATTGTTTAAAGACTAACGCTGAAACCTGTAGGCCACACATACAGTACACAAACCTTCTGTAATCTCAGCTGAGCTTTGAGGAGCTATCGCACTATCACTGCACAGCAGATCTTCCATCTTTAATTGCTCTTCTCAACTGTTTAGTTTGTATCTCACTAATGCTGACACTTACGCACACACTCACCGAGGTGATCGAGAATTTCTTTGACAGCAAATTAAAGGAAGTAACCATGCAATTGCTGTTGGGTTTGAAGCGGGCCCCAAGCGTTCACATCAGAGCTCTGTCAGTGAGACATCAAATAAATATGCTTAAAATGATTTACAGCGAAATTCATGACTGCATTGTCCCCGACCCCACTTCCTGTTCTCTTCCTCTATCTGTGTCTCTGTCACACTCCCTTTTGTACTTTTAATTACTTATTTTGAGCTACGGATACCTCAAAGTAAAAAAACTGATTTACACTGAAGGATGTACCTGAGCAACGTGTGAGGCTTTGTTGA
>NW_015505389.1:480648-481231 GCF_001515645.1 Sinocyclocheilus grahami | reverse complement strand
TCCGTAGCTGACGCATACTGCTAATTGGCTAATGTGGCTAATCTAATGTGGCTAATCTAATGTGGCTAATCTAATGTGACCCACCTTCGCAGCTTCGTTTGTAATTGTGATTTCGTTACTTAAACGTTAAACTCCTTTTTCCGTGTGGTAAAGAAGCTTAGACTTGATCCTGCCTCACTACAACCGATCTAAGCGTATCAGCAGGCCCACACAGAATCTGCACCTGCAGCTTCCACAGAAAGCGCCGCAGTGCTCCACAGAGAAGGAACATCATTCACCCCTCCTCCTTACGTAATCGTTTAGCTCAGTGGTTCTCAATTCCAGTCCTCGCGTACCACCGATCTGCACATTTTATATGTGTCTCTTATCACTTCAGAGGTTTGTTCTATTTGACCGTTTAAGTGCCCTGAGAAGTGAACATCACAGGATGTTCTGCCATGATTCCAGTTCGAAGGGAGCTTATGTGTTCCTTTCAAAGGGCATTGCAGTGTGCGAGACGTGAATTTAAACTCTATTTATTTACAGAGGTATATTATGTCACACGTAACACTTCTCTAGTGAGATTCGTCTGTGCGCTGCCGAC
>NW_015505389.1:468076-479066 GCF_001515645.1 Sinocyclocheilus grahami | reverse complement strand
TTTACACTGAAGGATGTACCTGAGCAACGTGTGAGGCTTTGTTGACGCTGCAGTTTTCAGATCCAATCATTTGGACTGTTATTTTTTAAGTGATGAAATTGTATTGGTTTATTCAGAGTCAGTAACTGGTATATCTACATCAGCACAATGCCAAGAGAGCTTCCCGTAGAAATAAGAACAGCTGAGAGTAGCTGTCAGTGTTGCCTCTGCTTATGTCCATTACCACATCTCACTGTTGAACTCACGAGGTGAATGAGACAGCATAAGCAGCTGAGGCATTACTCTATTTTAAACAATCATGTGCATATACGGTTTCTAGATCCTATCGCTCATTCACAATTTACTAGAGTTCACAACAGAAAAAGTGATCCACCAAACGGACATGAGTCAGATTTTCTAAAAATATTGGAGACCTGGTCTCTGTGGTCTTAAGTCAGTGCACCCCATATCACCGCCCTAGCAATCACGCTAAACATATCTCAACGCAAAACGCAAACAGCATAGAAACACCCTATAACCACCTGTGACTCTCTGGCATCACACACAGTATGTCATTAAATTGTATTATGTTATTATATCAGCCTAATTGCACTTTTACAATATTTTGGTACTGTATAACCATCAAGATGTCTTGGTGGGTGTTACATGTTAATATTGCTATAAACACTGACTTAAAAACACACTGATGTACATAATCGATCTGATCTCAGTTGGCGATTTGGTATGAATTTCAGGTCACACTTTAGTTTGGGGTCCAGTTCTCACTATTATCTATTTATTGACTATGACTTTTCCCTCAATAAACTCCAAATTTGCTGCTTATTAATAGTCAGTAAGTTGTAAAGTTTAGGTATGGGGTGGATTAAGAGATCTAAAATATGGTCATGCAGAACAATGCATTAATATGTGCTTTATAAGTACTAATAAACAGCCAGTATGCTATATGCATGCTAATAAGCAACAAGTTAATAGAGAATATTGGTCCTTAAAATAAAGTGTTACTGAATTTGTATAATTTAAATCAAACAAAAATGAAAAATGTAAATCATAATTATGAATAATAGTTACGAATTGCAAAGCAAGTCTGTTGATAACTAAAATAAGAAGAAACATTGCTATTTAAAGCTGAAGTGCCTTATTTTCGCACAACTAAAATCACCTTTCAGGATTGCAAAAATAGGTGCATCCCAATTTGTGTGTTTATACAATATTATATGCCTTTTTAATTTATTTTTATCAGATTCCAATCTTGACTAAATAACCTTCTATCTTTTTAACAAGGTTCCCAAACATTCCCTCTGTATCCCATTGGTGGGACAAACAAATAAAGTCCCCAAATGTGTGCCATTGGTTTGATCCACTGTTGCTACATTTAAAAAAAAAAAAAAAAAGGTTAGGGCAACTATGGTTGCCACAATAATTTTGTAAACAATACAGCAAAAATTCAAACATATTTACAGAACAACTTGTAAAATTTTAAAGTATAAAACTCTAATTCACAAAACAAGGCAATTTCATGTTCAACCAGCAAATTCAACAACACACAGTGCTACTAAAATCTGTTTCCTACCTTTAACATATACAGACAACCACCATAATAATGCAGGTGGTACAAGAGAAAGACACAAGAAGAATAATGCAGAAGTTCATTATAAGCAGCTTTTCCACAAGCTGAAGTATATACAGATGTTGCACACAGTCATCCACGCAAACACTAAACACCATAATGGTGACATACACCACTTAAATGATGCAATAAACATTCATTAAACAACAGAAGCTAACAAAACATGATTAAGAAACATGATTATTTAAACAAAATGCCATAAAATGTGAAGTGTCACGCAGGGATGTAGCATTTTACAGTTCAATTTGCATAAATTTTTTCAGTGTATGTCTAGCTGGTCAGGATTCCCCAACAGAGTATTGTTCAAAAACACCACACAGATGCACTATTTGCACTTATCCGGAATATCAGCCTACAAATTATTGCTTATAGTCATCTCTGCTTATTAAGGTGGGATTAGAGAAATTTGAGCAAGCTAGCAAGTGTTAAATTATCATTCTTTAGTCTTCCTTCCTGACGTGTCCTCATGTTCCCTTCACCATTGCTTAGTTCTCTGGCATTCTTACTTTCAGCCCTCCTTCCTCTCTCTCTCTCTATCTCTCAGCTTGCTGGAGTTGCGTTAAAGAAGTCATAGTTTTAGATTGTTTGTCTGAGTGGGGCGGGGAAGTGCGGGAGAGGGGGGTGGTTGGGCGTTTCCGCCCCGGCAGAGCCGATGGCCGTCACAGGAATGCATCTCCTCCTCACACCTGGGACACCGCCAACAATGTGGCCTCCCAATGTCACCGCATGTGAGGAAGAAAGGAGGAAGGCAGGGGAAAGCGTTTGGCTCGGGGCTACGGGAGCCTGTACAAAGAGAGAGCGCTGGGCTCACTCCCTCTGGGTTGGCAACACGCGATACTTTGACTAATACTTCCTGCTTGGATGCGTGAGTCGAGTGAGTCCCAGTTTCTTTTTTATCGTTCTTAAGATGTGGAAACCACACTGGAGTATGGCCTCCCGCTTTATAGAGCTCATATGCAGGATTTAGATCTGGAAGTGCACTTGGACTAGAGGAGTGATATGATAAGACAGAGAATTGTGGGGATCTGACTGCCTAAGAGAGTGATTTAATGTGCAAAAAAATCCAACATGAGCGAATTAATCTAAGCCCTCGGCTGAGTTCAAGGAGCAAGCGGGGATGTAGGTGCATGTCCCCTACCATTCCTCCTTAGTGGGTGTCGCCACGATAATCCTCCCTAGTTTACTGGCTTCGCAAGCTCAGATGGGAATCTGAAAGAGATGTACTGAAAATCGCAGACAACTGGGAGAAAGGGTAATGCTCTACGCAGATACATGCACACGGTCTACGCTGGATAGATTTTCCACATTGCAGTCTGAAATCTCTTTCGCATTAGTGAAATTTCTCCAGAGTTTTGCAGGCATTGTCTTTTGTGAATACTGTTGTGATGAAGCACAGCTCACACAGAAGTCACTTTCAATGCAAGCAGCTTTCTGTTGGTCAGTGGGAAGGATCCAAGTGACCAACGTGAATGCATCACAAAGTGTGCATGAGGGAAAAATTTTCACCCTCACAAGAAATCCCCAATCGCAAGGATTCGAAATGATTAGATTTCGCCCAAGAATTCACCTAGCAACATTAAATGTGACCGCACCTTTAAAATGCAATTCTTAACACATCACAAATTCATCACATTCTCATCACCGCTGCACGCATTACTACATTGTACTCTAGAACACTCAGTTCTGATTGGTCAGTTGCGCCATACAGCTGTATAGATCCTAATCTTTGTTGTCGTTAATGGCAACGCGGTATATCAGACCCTAAAAGATGCCATGATATTACCAGTTTCACTATACTAGGCCACTGACATGTAAATTTGGTTTGCAATGCAGATGTTGTCTTACAACTTGGCAACATGTTGGCAACATTATTGCGTCCTATGAGGCAGCGGCAGAAGCATATTAAGCTGGAATGCGTGACTTTATTCCATGCTGCCGTCTCTCCATCGCTCTCAAAACTCAAAGAGGTGTGTAGACCAGCAATATATCGCAATTTTCTGCTTGACTTGCACTTCGCAACAACACAACCTTGTTTCTGCAAACTCGTTCAGCATGTTTTCTACCAACAATGTTTGAGGTGTCTACGTTTTACTTGGCGTGAGACAGTGACAAGCAAAATCTGATCAGAGCGGTCAGACAGAAACAGATTTCCAGAAATGGGATCTGAATGGTATTTCAAACCACATTTGAATGTAGCCTGAAATCGTATTTGATGTGATTTTTTTTGCTGTTCACAATTGCTAAATATGGTCGTATATGTATATTCCTAACGTATATGCACAAAAACAGATTTGGCAGTCTGATCAAGGCTAAAGTGACTGACTGACTAAAGTGTGCCTTAAGATGCGGTCACATTAGCGACATTTCTGTGAAATAAAGTGGGAAAAAAGGTCAACAGTGTAACACAGCTAACACAGAAATCACTTACAAAAGGAGGGAACAAATTAGTACAAGAAGGCCACAACTAGGAAATAAATTAATAAATCATGGTCAAGTATTAACATGTCATGGAAACGAGTTCTTAATTCGATTTTTTTCCCTGTGAAAATGCACTGAACAACAATAAAAGTCTTCTGCTCAATATAGTTTTTTTTCACAGAGACGGTGTGCTATTTAAAGACACGGATTGCAGTGATATCTGTCTATTTTTTATGGTATTTAATAAAAATACTTTAAAGTTTGGTTTAATGGCTCAGACTTTTTAAAGGTCCCATATTGTCAAAACTGAAATTTCCTGGCTTTTTTCACGATAACTGAGGTCTAGGTGCTATGTAACTACCATATACGTTTCAAAACAGTCAGTCCACAGTCAAATGCACACAGCCTGCATGAAGTAGCTGTGATTTTTCACGAACCGTTGTGACTTCTGTAAAAAGTTGACGTCACTACACAGTCACCACCTTCAGTCACCTCCCCGAGCACCGCCCACCGTCCCACTCTCCTTTAGCCACACCCCCAGACAACATCACGTCCATGCCATTGCTGAGCAACAACAACAACACAGAAACATGTCAAGAAATCGCTGTTCAGTCTGGATCTGAAACTATATCATCGCACAGTAGTGCTGTGATGGTCGCCGTGACAACCACGTCAACCGTTGTCTATTTCCACCGGCGGTATTGCATGTGACGTCACACACTCTATAACCAGCATGATACAAAGTTTTGTATACAAGTGTAATAATAGTAACAGTTGCAAATTGTTTTATTTAGACTATAAGTCTATGCTAATTCACAAATGACCTCAAACGCCATACACGGCGTTTGATCCTGTAGATTGGCAGGTTTGAGCGCAGGAAAATACAGTACAGAAAACAGAAACCAAATACTACATCGCCAATCTGGAATCATTTCCATTCATGTCACCCATCCGAATTTGTACAAGTGTCGTCAAGTTCACATGATCGCAAACGCTCGTCTGGTCAGGTTTATATTTACTGCATTCGGTGTTTGAAAAAAAAAAACATGAATTACAATTCTGAAACATCCTGTTGTAAGTGCGTTTGAGGAGGTGGTTGGGTGTCTCCTATCGTCGACGATTCTGGGTCTGAGTTCGGCTCAAACATTTAAGGCCGGACGACATTTCCCTCAGCAGTGACCATCATTACCGGTGTTTCTATTGACCTTACTTGTGAGTAATCAATCCACAGCAGGCTACAGCATACATGACCCTAGTTACATGTGGTTGGCCTGGCCGTGAGTCACTCAGAAAACAGCAGGCCAATCAGAAGAGAGGCTCATGAATATTAATTAGACAGGCCAAAATCGACCTGTTCAAAGCAGAGCTCCTCAGAGAGGAGCTGTAAAAATATATTGAGATGGTTTTTGGTACTTATACCGCAAACATATATTCTTAAGGACATCAAGACTCCAGAAAGGTGAAAAACTCCAGAAAGGTGTAAAATATGTGACCTTTAAGGTAACTCTAGCATCCCCTCCCTAGGCATTCACGTCTGCATATTTACTTAGAGTATGTTTCTGGCTGTGGAAAGCAAAGACAGGAAAATACATGCAAACGAATAATACAGACTGTTGGAGGCTTGATAAGTGTGTTCTGAGAAGATCCTCTGAGAGACACTGCATGGGACATGACAGAACATACAGATGGAGTGTGACGTGCTGGCAGCAGTGTGTGTGTGTGTGTGTGTGTGTGTGTGCGCAGTAAGAGGCGAGTAACCTTATGAGTGCATCCTGACGGCGGTGTGTGTGACATGAAGGCACGGGGCTAGCGCAAGTGTCAGCAGGTGTTGTGCAGAGTTCTGCCTGGCTGCGTCAGACACTGAGTGAGTGAACAGGAGATGACAGGCCCTCACCGGCCCCTTCACTCAACCTGTCACGCGAGGTCACCTGCAGCCCCGGGCGCTCATCACTCATTCACACATATATTTACAAAGATTCATAGAGATTCAAGATCTCAGAGATATCATAAGAGGATCTTTAGAATATTAACGGGTTGTTTTAAGCTGTGTTGATTACTTTGGATTACCACAGACAGTAATTTAGACGGCAGTCGTGCAGCTCTGTGAATGCACATTTAAAAGGTTCAGCTTGTCATCACAGTGTTTCAGAAGTATAACAAGCTGTCAACCAGAAACAACATGCATGGTATCTGATTTTACTCACCTTAGACTGTTGAGTGTTGTTGGCATTGTGCCTGGGGCCCTGTAAAGAGGGGCCAGTTCTCTACGGCGGGAGTTTTCAAACATTCTGATGCCACAGAACCTCATATTTTATTATCGTTTGAAGAGGAAGACGAAAAAATACAGGCTGCTAGATATTTTCATGTGCAGTGTCCCATTTATACACTGTAAATATTAGGGCTGTCAAATCGCATCCAAAATTAAAGTTTGTGTTTACATGATATATGTGTGTATGTATATCTATATGTACCTGTATGTAATGCACATACATACATGGCTATTTAAGAAGTATATATATATATATATATATATATATATATATATATATATACACACATGTAAATATTTCTTAAATATATACATGTATGTGTGTGCATTTATATATAAATATAGATATACACAGTACACGCACATATATTATGTAAGCAAACTTTTATTTTGGATGTGATTATTCCCCATTAATTGTTTCTATCTTCCTCAGCTTAAAAAAAAAATGCAATGATAAAAATATTACATGGAAAATGTTTGCATTGTTTTAAGCAGGCATTTGTAACACAACACATTTGTGGCAAACTCATATGAAATCAAATAAAATGTTAGACTTTCTTTCATAAGAAAGCATCACCTTTTTTTTTACATCTTTACCTATCCTCTTATGAAATCGTGACATTAGGAATATGGTTTCCAGGCCCAAGCCTCTACTTGCTTCAACTGAGAATATTATCTCAACAGATATTTATGAGCACTGTTTATTCATATCACACATGTACGCTAAGCTAAGTGTACGGTGTTTGGTGTACCCCTGGACACCAGTATTTGATCAATTCATAAAAGATGAATCACTCTCTGGCCATCTGAGATTTTGGTATGGAGATAAAGATTGGGATCGTGATTATATTTGTCCCCTTCGATAGAAATTGTGCACTGAAAAAAAAAGTACTTTGAATTAACTACATTTTTATAATGTGTACATCGGTCCCACATGATCAGAATGTGTTCAACTGACATAATTGTCCTCTTTTTCTCAATGATTATTGCTTGCCAAACCAAAATATATCATTCACGTTAGACTATTAAAATAATCGTGTTGATTCAAGATATTATTTGTCATTACTGATCGTCATTACACAAATGCACTGTGTGCTGTTAAAGGAATTTCATTGTGTCAATGGTACCAACTTGATTTCTTAATGCTAATATTAATCAAAGGTATTATGCAACTCTAACGCAATTTCATCATGTCTCTGGTACCAGAGTTGTGTAAACCTAACTTGTTTTATTAAATTCTACATGTACTGTAGACATGTTCAAATGTGTGAGTACAAAATAAAAATTCTACAAATGCATACTGGCATTGACCATAAAGGCAAAAAAGCAAGAGTTGGTACTTAGATTTTGTTGTATTGAGTTGTCAAACTTTACAAATTTACAAATGGAGGACTGAGCACAGTTGCCATTAATTGCACAGAAGAATAAAGCACTTTAAATACTGCATGAGCAGCAGATTCAAACGCAAATACAATGTATTGTCAAATTGGATTAAGAACAGCAAAACATTTATAAACCTACTATTAACTGTTGTCAGTGTCGATTAAGAACAGCAAAGACATTAGTAAAAATATTAACTGTCACAGTAGACTTAAAAGTGCATATACAAAATAGTAAACTATTAGAACAAAGTGCATTCTGAAGAAAAAACAAAACACTTTTATTCAAGTAATCCAATCACGGCACAAAGTGAGTAAGTTAAAATAGAGCAAGAGCTTGTTACAGTTCACTGCCAAGGTTTACCATGCATCTTAAAGGGATAGTTCACCCAGAAATGAAAATTCTGTCATTAATTACTCACCCTTCATGTTGTTCCAAACATGTAAGACCTTTGCTCATCTTCGGAACACAAATTAAGACATTTTTGATGAAATCCGAGAGCTTTCTGACCCTCCATAGACAGCAACGCAACTGAAATATTCCCAAACCCAGAAACGTAGGACATCAGTAAAATACTGACCTTACTGTCTTTTTGTGTGCAAAGAAAACAAAAATAACGACTTTATTCAACAATTCTTCATCTCCGAGTCACCTTCTGCCTCCACGATGGAGAGTACCACAAGGCATGCGTGTAATGCTGGTGACGTAGAACATGCATAAGCTGCACCTTGTTTACGAGCAGAGGAAAGCACACGCATGCGTCGTGGTACTCTCCATAATGGAAGAAATCAAAAATATCTTAATTTGTTTTCTGAAGATGAACGAAAGTCTAACAGGTTTGGAACGACATGAGGGGGAGTAATTAATCACAGAATTAAAAATTTGGGGGTGAACTATCCCTTTAATGCCTTCAAGGACAACACCAACATCCTCTGGTTCATCAGAAGCATGTTGTTTGCAAAGGTAAATCCCAACAGTGGTGTCTTCAATGGCCTCATTGATGCACTCTAAAAAATGCTGGGTTGTTTCAACCCAATGTTGGGTCAAATATGGACTAACCCAACTGTTGGGTTAAAAAGTGAATTTAAAAATGTAACCAAAATTTAACCCAACAGTTGGGTTAGTCCATATTTGACCCAACATTGGGTTGAAACAACCCAGCATTTTTTAGAGTGTGCAGGCTTCATTCATGCCCTGCACAAAACAAACAAATGTAGGTAAATAAGTCCTATTAACAAAGGCCTACTGAGAAAAATCTAAAACACTAAAAAAAAATTGTTTTTAATTATTTCTGATGCTGAAGATTTATTTGGAATGACAAAATTTATAGTGCAACTGTATATTTTGAATTATGTATAACTTAGTCACAAAAATAAAGATTTAGGGCTTTAACACCAATGCAAAAGTAAATTAAAATACCCATTTAAAGCGTGAGTGTGTGTGCAAAGATGGACCGATAAAATAAATTTTTTTATAATCAGTCAATAATTGAAAGACAACATACAAATTCACAAAGTAAAAATTAACAGACTTGTTTTAATGTTTTGTCATAGGGCAATGAAAACGCAAAACAAAATGAAAACAGACTAAATCTATTGTTCAGAACACTGCTCCAATTTTTTTTTTTTTATTATTGTGAGAGACGGCGAATAAGCCAAATTAGCCAACTTGACGTGATAACAGGGCTTTTCCGCTGGGTGCATCCAGAAAGGTCCAGTTGTCTGCCGAGGTTCAGTTGGGGAGTTACAGACGGTGGAAACGGCTCGCGGCTGCAGTTTTCTCTCGTAGCAGAAGCGTTTTGTGTAGTCGAGTCTGACTGGTTGTTAATAATCGGTTCAATAACAACACTGAAAAAAGTTATTCATCGAATTTACAAAAACATTTTTAAGGTAAGTGGTTGCAATCAATTTATTTTAGCTACATTTAAATAAACAAATTTAGTTGACAAACTTGCAACATATTTTTTTTATTAAAAAAGCAACCACTTACCTTAAAAAAATGTAGTATCGATTTTTTTCAGTGAAGTTGAAACCGACGTGACTGCCGCTAACAGAAAGACTGTATTGTAAATGAACTATTTTATGTAATATTTATATTTATTTTCAATATATTATAAATATTTCATCTGTGAAGAGATATGCTTGTGAAAGCCGGGTGCAGGAGCACCGCTTTTCACGGTCTCTAAAGCCTCGTACACACTGGGACGATTATCGTGCGTGCTTATCGCCGACGTTTTTCGATGCATCTTTTGTGTTCATACCCAAGCGATTTTCGCTGGCAATGAGCCGAGTGAACGTGCAAATAAATACCCCGGTACACATCAAATCCTATTTGCTCTGCAATTCCTCTCCTTAACAACTCCCTCTTTACGAGATTTTTGTAGTCGCTGTCGCGTTGGTCATAAAGCTCTTTGTGTTCAGACACCAATGAGACCAACAGCTCTGCATTCATCTTGCCTCGATGCATCTTCTTGGTCTATTTACTTCCTCTTCATCGTTAGGTATCAATGTGTCCTCGGCAAGACCGTTTTGTGCTTGACCGCCACCAGTTTTACTGTAACTTTAGCAGCTCCAGGCACGTGAACAAAAGCACCAATCTCATTGGTCGGCCAGTTTTTAACGTGGCGCGTCAAAACAAAGAAACGAGCCGAGGCGTTTTTTTTTTTTAAATATGCTTTTACGCCTCGCGTTTTGCGCGTCGGGGTGCACACTCACATTGGCGCCCTTTGTTTAGTCACGAGGCGTTAAACGTTGGAAATAATTGTGCGCGATATTCATCCCGGTGTGAACAAGCCTTAACGTTACGCCGCCTGCAGCGAAATCGCCCGCGTTTTGCCACTCTCTATAAATATATCTAATTGAAAATGAGCTAGAAAAAAATGAGCTAACGTTAAGGCTTGTTCACACCGGGACGAATATCGCACGCGTTTATCACCGACATTTAACGCCTCATGACTAAACAAAGGGCGCCAATGTGAATGTGCACACCAACGCGCAAAATGCGAGGCGTAAAAGCGTAATTTAAAAAAAAAACGCCTCGGGCCCGTTTTTTTGATTTAACGCGCCACATTAAAAACTGGCCGACCAATGAGATTGGCGCTTTTGTGCCTACGATTCTACAGCGCTGCACGTTTAGCCCCGCCCACCGATTCTAAAGCGCTGCATGTTAAGCCCCACCCACCGATTCTACAGCGCTGCACGTTTAGCCCCGCCTACTGATTCTACAGTGCTGCACGTTTAGCCACACCTACAGATTCTACAGCGCTGCACGTTTAGCCCCGCCTACCGATTCTACAG
>NW_015505389.1:466703-467182 GCF_001515645.1 Sinocyclocheilus grahami | reverse complement strand
TCCCCTCAGCTATTAGACTCTTAAACAGGTAGCTAGCTAGTGGACATATCTATCTCAGAGAACAGTTGGACCAAATTGTTTAATATCATTTGAACATTTGTAATGTTATCACTGTTATTACTACCATTGTATATTTGTTAATATTACTCTTGTAGCCTCATCTCAATTTGCACATCTGTTACTGTTGCTATTGTTATCATGAAGTTGCACTCAATTTTTTGCACATAAGTTAATACTGTACATTCGCATATATGCTGTATATACACCATATGCATAGTCTATATTCTATTTTTCACATTCTATATTTCTGCTCTGCATATATAGATACACATAGTCTATTTCTATTTTTCATAGTCTATATTCCTACTACTGCAGCAAAGTTCTTATTATTATGTTTCTTACATTCTATGTACAGTATGTATGTGTGTATAGTTTGTGTATAGTTTTGCACTGTCTTGGCATTCATTGTGGACAGCAAA
>NW_015505389.1:466072-466693 GCF_001515645.1 Sinocyclocheilus grahami | reverse complement strand
GGTCCATATGAATTGAATGCTGACAGTAGGAGAGTTCAGCTTCACTGGAGACGCGCGATCGACTTACTTTAAACTCGTGATTTCAAATTATGCTACACTTTGTGCATTTGCCCACTGTCATATATTTATGTAATTTTCATTGCCTGCTGTATGTAAAATGAGTGTTACCTTGGCTTTATTTGAAAAAATTTTTTTTTATATATATATATACAGTGGGGAAAAAAAGTATTTAGTCAGCCACCAATTGTGCAAGTTCTCCCACTTAAAAAGATGAGAGAGGCCTGTAATTTTCATCATAGGTATACCTCAACTATGAGAGACAAAATGAGAAAAAAAATCCAGAAAATCACATTGTAGGATTTTTAAATTATTTATTTGCAAATTATGGTGGAAAATAAGTATTTGGTCAATAACAAAATTTCATCTCAATACTTTGTTATATACCCTTTGTTGGCAATGACAGAGGTCAAACGTTTTCTGTAAGTCTTCACAAGGTTTTCACACACTGTTGCTGGTATTTTGGCCCAGTCCTCCATGCAGATCTCCTCTAGAGCAGTAATGTTTTGGGGCTGTCGCTGGGCAACACGGATTTTCAACTCCCTCCAAAGATTTTCTAGGGGG
>NW_015505389.1:464133-465171 GCF_001515645.1 Sinocyclocheilus grahami | reverse complement strand
CCCAGAACCACACGGGGGGACCTAGTGAATGACCTGCAGAGAGCTGGGAGTGGAGGACAGAGGAGCCTCTTAAAGAAGTTGTTACAGGTCTGTGAGAGCCAGAAATCTTGCTTGTTTGTAGGTGACCAAATACTTATTTTACCGAGGAATTTACCAATTAATTCTTTAAAAATCCTACAATGTGATTTTCTGGATTTTTTTTCTCATTTTGTCTCTCATAGTTGAGGTATACCTATGATGAAAATTACAGGCCTCTCTCATCTTTTTAAGTGGGAGAACTTGCACAATTGGTGGCTGACTAAATACTTTTTTGCCCCACTGTATATATATATATATATATGATTCCCAATGCACACAAACTTCCCAGAATACTGAGTGCCCTGTTGGTTACAGTGTTTACTTCCTTTTCAATTAGATTTTTATTAAATATTTATTTGTGAAAAATGCTTTGTCTTCTAAAGTATAAGTATGTTTATTTTACACAATTATTTTTAATCCATTTTCAAATGATTTCAAATTTCTTAAATATTAATTAAAATATATAATGTGTTGGTTTGTGGTAACTTATGTTACTGTTATGGTGAATGACGTCAAGTTGTCCCTTCGAATATGGAGGACAGCTTACGTATAGCGGCCCATAGAAACAGTCGCTAATGAGGCATCTACGTATAGATATCTATGCTCCACACTGCCTGTTTAGCCCCTCCCACCGATTCTGCAGCGCTGCACGTTTAGCCCCGCTTACCGATTCTACAGCGCTGCACGTTTAGCCCCGCTTACCGATTCTACAGCGCTCCCCACCGATACTGCACGTTTAGCCCCGCCTACCGATTCTACAGCGCTGCACGTTTAGCCCCGCCCACCGATTCTACAGCTCTACAGCGCTAGCCCCGCCTACCGATTCTACAGCGCTGCACGTTTAGCCCCGCCTACCGATTCTACAGCGCTGCACGTTTAGCCCCGCCTACCGATTCTACAGCGCTGCACGTTTAGCCCCGCCTACCGATTCTACAGCGCTGCACGTTTAGCCCCGCCTAC
>NW_015505389.1:422745-462675 GCF_001515645.1 Sinocyclocheilus grahami | reverse complement strand
GATTCTACAGCGCTGCACGTTTAGCCCCGCTTACTGATTCTACAGCGCTGCACGTTATCCCCGCCCACCGATTCTACAGCGCTGCACGTTATCCCCGCCCACCGATTCTACAGCGCTGCACGTTATCCCCGCCCACCGATTCTACAGCGCTGCACGTTATCCTCGCCCACCGATTCTACAGCGCTGCAGGTTTAGCCCCGCTTACCGATTCACGCATGTAGTGTAAATAACAAGAGAGACGAACGTAGGTCTACACAGAAATCAAATGATAAAGATGATCCGAAGACAACAGGACGCTGTACAGTGCTAAGTTGTGGGAAAACACAGTCTTTGCATCACCTTCTTTCTGATCCCAATGTTAGGAAAGAGTGGATGAACTTTATTTTTAATGAAAGAACTTGGTCCTTTGTTCACTTCATACCGTGGATTCGTTTACAAGCAAGGCACAATTCGACGCTGGATTTTCAGACAGATTGAAACTAAAAGACGATGCTACTGGATCCAACAGTAATACCCCGTCACACATGTGCTGGATATTTATGCATTTTTGACCTAAATCACAGCAGCGTCGATCTGTGAAGGCTTTCAAACATACACAACTCTTAGCCAATCACAGCAGTGGGCGTTTACTAGTTAGCGTTTAGTCTACAATCTGCCACGCCTATTCAAACAGAGCATGAGTGGGGCAAAACAGGAGAGAAAATAGCCGGTTACTTTGATGTTTTGATAAAAAATCTTAAAATAAAAATCTTGATAACAATAAAAGTGGACCTCAGAGAACAATACAAAAAAATTAGTTCATGGCTCCTTTAAATCCACCCTTCGGATTTCTCTATAACAATCTGTAATCTAACAGTACAGCTGTACAGCCTACATTTCATCTTTTTAGCTGTATTTCCCCACCTGTTGTCGCAGCGGTAAGGTACACAGACTCAACTTTAACACCAGTGTTACTTGCAATCTGTTCTGTTTTATGCTCATAAAATGGTGGTCACGTGTTAACAGCGAGAATGGAAAGAAGAAGAAAAAAATGAAGAGAGAGAGAAAAATCCCAGCCTGAATTATAGAGAGGGAAGAAACAGAGGGGAGTTCACAGGGTCGTATATCATTAAGCAATTGAGAAAGTTGATTAGGCAGCTCTGATAATTATTGCCATGGCAACCTGAGCGCACTCATGCACATTTGATTAATGAGGTGCCATTTATCCGCGCGAGCGATGCAGTGCAGTCACAGAGGAGTGCGCGAGACCCCTAGCGGGACACAGAGACACTCAGTGAAACAATGACAGGGTGCATCTCAGAGCCACACTGACAGTTTAGCAATAACGAAATCACGGTATATCCTTGCACATACTGCAGAACCCAAACGCTAATTAGACAGCATCTAGATATTTTTGCATAGAAACATATTTCTTCATATTGAAGTAAGATTTGAATTGATGGATTCATCTTTCCATTTGCAGGTCGTTCCCACATCTTGGCATATGCCCATATCATGCGTATGTGAAGCCCATGTCAGTGTTGCCAGGTCCGCGGGTTCCCCGCGGAATTGGGCTACTTTATCACTGTTGTCGCGGGGTAAAGCGACCCCGATAACGTGATATTTAGCCCGTGGAGTGTGAAGTTTACCAGGGGGACCCCGCCAGAAACGGGTACTTTACCCCCCTGAACGGGGAGCCCCCCTCGAAATGCCATTGGGCTAGTTTTGAGTAGCAACTGGGCGGGTTTTGTTGTGAAAACCTGGCAACCCTGTCCCATATACACAGCTTTGTCACACACTACCCTCTAGTGGACGAACATCACTCTCTCGCTCTCTCTCTCTCTGTTACAGGCTTTCTTCTAATATTTCAGCTGTTCATCACTCATAAATGTAATCCTGAAGAGTGTTGGGTCATTCAAAACAAAATGTGTCAATAATTGCAGTTAAGATACCCTAAATTAGTGCTATCGCAATTTCTAAATTATTTCATTTATGGTTTTCAACCAGGTTGAAGAGAGAGAGAGAGAGAGAGAGGTAAAAATGCATTGAATGAAATACCTGTGTGGCTTGACTATTTTCATTTGTTTTCCAGCAGGGACCACATCTATCAACCCGAACATCACAGACACGGTTTGCCTTTTCGACCGCCCACAGATTCTTAGTATTCACGTTGGTCACTTTTACACAGCACTAACATTTTCTAAACAAAACAAAACAAAAATCTATCATCAATGCACATCATCATGTTTATTAGACAAGTAATGCAACAATAATTCCTTTCACGTTTAGTCTTCTGTGCTTTTCACTCACAAGTCCATCACATTCAGATAAAAAAATATATATATATATAAAAACGTTAACAAAAGTTCACATTACAAAGCGTCTCCCTGCACTCAAATGGCACGGATCATTCAGTCAGTGCTTGATGTTGAGTTTCCCTCAATAAACCAATGTAAACACAGCCAGTTTACTGAAACATGTACAGTGGGTACGGAAAGTATTCAGACCCCCTTAAATTTTTCACTCTTTGTCTCCAATTTACAGATTAACATCATACAGCATTCGGCCATTTTGCCCAGATAATACACTCTCAGGCTTTCACAACAAAGCTAAATCTGTGCATTAAGCACACGTTGCTGTGGTTGCAGCACACCGTTAACTGCTGAAAACAACAAGCTTGTGTGTTAACGTGTGTGAGAACGCTTCTCAGAAAAGCCTGAAACAATCGACCTGTAACTCGAGACAGCATAAATCCCACAAGAACATAGCCAGATTATAATTAGCCTGAAGAAAATGCAAAATGAAAACCATTAAGCTTCAGGTAACACTTTACAATAAGAGTGGCATTAGTTAATCTGAAAAAAACTACGAAAAACACTTATAAAGCATGTTATCTATCTTAGTTAAGTTCAAAATGAGCTCATATATCATTCTAATCAAAAGTTGTATCAGTTAATATTATTTATAATGCACCTGAGCTGACATGAACTAACGATTAGTCACTAAACTTAATGAAGATTAATAATAAATATTGTAACAAATGTATTGCTTGTTGTTAGTTAATAATATTAGTTCATGCATTAAATAACGGGACGTTTTTGTAAAGTGTTACCAAGATGTCTTTGCATTATGACATTTTCACAACAATAATCCCCCCACACACATTCACACTAATGCATTAACAAGGTAATTGCGACTTTTTATCTCACAATTCTGACTTTTTTTCTCCGAATTGCGAGTAAAGAGTAGGGCTGCACAATGAATCGAATTTCTAATCGCGATTACAATTATGGATGCCACGATTACTTAACCATTCAAAGTCCACTTACAGTGGGGCAAAAAAGTATTTAGTCAGCCACCAATTGTGCAAGTTCTCCCACTTAAAAAGATGAGAGAGGCCTGTAATTTTCATCATAGGTATACCTCAACTATGAGAGACAAAATGAGAAAAAAAATCCAGAAAATCACATTGTAGGATTTTTAAAGAATTAATTGGTAAATTCCTCTGTAAAATAAGTATTTGGTCACCTACAAACAAGCAAGATTTCTGGCTCTCACAGACCTGTAACTTCTTCTTTAAGAGGCTCCTCTGTCCTCCACTCGTTACCTGTATTAATGGCATCTGTTTGAACTTGTTATCAGTATAAAAGACACCTGTCCACAACCTCAAACAGTAACACTCCAAACTCCACCATGGCCAAGACCAAAGAGCTGTCAAAGGACACCAGAAACAAAAGTGTAGACCTGCACCAGGCTGGGAAGACTGAATCTGCAATAGGTAAGCAGCTTGGTGTGAAGAAATCAACTGTGGGAGCAATTATTAGAAAATGGAAGACATACAAGACCACTGATAATCTCCCTCGATCTGGGGCTCCACACAAGATCTCACCCCGTGGGGTCAAAATGATCACAAGAACTGTGAGCAAAAATCCCAGAACCACACGGGGGAACCTAGTGAATGACCTGCAGAGAGCTGGGACCAAAGTAACAAAGGCTACCATCAGTAACACACTGCGCCGCCAGGGACTCAAATCCTGCAGTGCCAGACGTGTCCCCCTGCTTAAGCCAGTACATGTCCAGGCCCATCTGAAGTTTGCTAGAGAGCATTTGGATGATCCAGAAGAGAATTGGGAGAATGTCATATGGTCAGATGAAACCAAAATAGAACTTTTTGGTAAAAACTCAACCTGTCGTGTTTGGAGGAGAAAGAATGCTGAGTTGCATCCAAAGAACACCATACCTACTGTGAAGCATGGGGGTGGAAACATCATGCTTTGGGGCTGTTTTTCTGCAAAGGGACCAGGACAACTGATCCGTGTAAACGAAAAAATGAATGGGGCCATGTATCGTGAGATTGAGTGAAAACCTCCTTCCATCAGCAAGGGCATTGAAGATGAAACATGGCTGGGTCTTTCAGCATGACAATGATCCCAAACACACCACCCGGGAAACGAAGGAGTGGCTTCGTAAGAAGAATTTCAAGGTCCTGGAGTGGCCTAGCCAGTCTCCAGATCTCAACCCCATAGAAAATCTTTGGAGGGAGTTGAAAATCCGTGTTGCCCAGCGACAGCCCCAAAACATTACTGCTCTAGAGGAGATCTGCATGGAGGAATGGGCCAAAATACCAGCAACAGTGTGTGAAAACCTTGTGAAGACTTACAGAAAAAGTTTGACCTCTGTCATTGCCAACAAAGCGTATATAACAAAGTATTGAGATGAAATTGTGTTATTGACCAAATACTTATTTTCCACCATAATTTGCAAATAAATTCTTTAAAAATCCTACAATGTGATTTTCTGAATTTTTTTCTCATCTTTTTAAGTGGGAGAACTTGCACAATTGGTGGCTGACTAAATACTTTTTTTCCTCACTGTATGTTATTCTGCGCACTTAAGATGAGTTTTTATCTTTCTGCATGTTATCTTAAGGGTTTTTCCATTGTTTTAGTTTTAGTATAACATTATAACGCCATTCATATTTTTACTTTTTTATAATTTAAAGAAGAAACCAATCCGATGTATAGTTGACATTTGAGGCTTAATACTATAGAAAAGCACTAAAGGTTTTTCAGTTAGAGTGTTTTCAGCTTGTTTATTTTCATATAAAAATAATACGGCATGCAGTCAAATCAAACAATGGTATAAACATCATTCAATGTAAATTGTGATAATCGTAATTAATAATTGCAATTACTATTTCAAGGGAATAATCGACAATTATGATTTTTGCCATAATCGTGCAGCCCTAGTTCATATCTTGCAATTCTGACTTCATAACACGCAATTGCAAGTCAAAATCGCGTGTTATAAAGTCAGAATTGTGAGTTTATATCAAACAATTCTAAGAAAAAAATCTGAATTGCGAAATGCAGAATTTGAAATGACCTTGTTTTATTTTTGTATTCAGTGGCGGAAACGGCCTTCCATATTAATGTGTAATCTTGCAAAATGCAAAAAAAAATTATGCAAAATCTCATTTCAATTTGGATTTTTCCTTCTGATTTTATGGTGAAATACAGACCAAATATTTCTTTGTGATATTCACTCTCGCCGATAGATACAACCACAGTTTATAGTGTCAACTTCAGATGCCGCAGCGTCTCAAAATGTGGCAAAGCCTCAGCCTGTAACAGGTAGTGTTATGTATTTGAAGTGTGTATCCGAAATGTTGAGTTTGGAACCAATAACTTCAAACAAACTCCAAGATGCAATCTTCCTGTCAGTCATAGTTTGGCTGTGTCGGTCCTGTTGTGTAGTTAAATCAGCAGGGAGGGGGTGGGCTTTTTGCCAGGCCTTGGCGTATTTCTTCTTGCGCAGCTCGTTGAGCGGCTCGGTCGAGTTGGGTCCGGGAGCGGGGCTGGGGTTCAGCACAGCGGGGGGCTGCACTGTTGAGGGCGAGAGGTGCACCTCTGGGGCAGGATTGGGGAAGAGCAGGGTCATCCCGCCCGTGATGGCAGACGAGCCGCCCTGTCCTGCGGCCTCGTGGCAGGTCACAGTATAGCCTGGCGCTGAGGGGGAAGCTCTGTAACCGGCGTGCTACGCTTTCCTCCAGTCCCAGCGTACCGTGGCCTTCTAGTTTCTTCTTCTGTGGGACAGAAATACCAAAAATAAATGCGTTTTTTACTGTCCTAGGTGGCATGAAATGCAAGACTATTGCAAAGAAAGGCAAGACGGAGTAGGCCTGGGCGATAAAACGGTATCAATATTTATCGACGGTACACCCTCTTCGATAACGATAGAAAAAATGTTCGATATAGCATACGATATAGGCACATGCTATGAGTGACGCAGAGCGCACACACAAACACGAACATGAGTGCAGTGCCTGCCTGTGACGAGGAGATTGTGAGTAAAGAATGAATATTAGTCGAATTTTAAAATATACATTTGCATTTGAATGTTAGGTGTGCGTCAGGGAGCGTCATCAGTGGCGCGTGAGATGCGGTGATAATGATGTAAGTGACGTTTTGTTGCATTTTAATGTTTTGTTAGTCTAGCCCACGAGACGCGCCGCTGCTGCGTTATTCATTCAAAATTTTAGAGAAATATAGAAGCTCAATGCGGAGAAGATCTTGATTAGGTTAAAACCGAAACCAAGCCATTCTCACAGAATGCATATTCAGTGCATTTTCTAGATGGACAAACTCGCGTCACACAAGAGATGTAGCCATGCAAAGTTAAAACAGTTTAAACTTTTAGAAAACACGTCACAAATTTGTGGAGGTTTATTCCTTTTCACTGCTTCTCTTATGTTTTTAAATGCAGTCTGTGTGAATGGCAATTCGGCTCTTTGTATTAAGCAATGCATACATGATGCTGTTTTGTTCATAATTGTTTATGCAACTTACTAAATTATGTTCGATTTATATGAGTTAATTTAGACGTAATGCACGTTTTTCTTTTTATAGACAGTTATTTCCTTGCGTTGACAATTTAAATGTTAAATCATTGCGCCCTCCTGTGGCTTCGGGAGACAAGACAAAAGTTTCCTTCAGACCGATTTAATCTGCATATAACACATTAGAAATTAGACATTTGTTTAATTTTTATTTTGTGTTTGACTGTTAAAACAAAAAAATATTTGTTGTTTGTCTCAATAAATTGGGTTAGTTTAAAAACACAGTGGTTAAATGTAAACGTTTTTTTCTATTGCTCTTTGTTTTAAAAAAGGTTATAAAAAATGTCAATAATTATCGATACCGAACGATATGAAACATTATATCGTTGATACCTTTTTTAGCTATATCGCCCAGCCCTAAGACGGAGTACTAAAGACATCGAAGCTCCTTTACATTAGCAGTCAGATATGACGAGTCAGACTATGAGGATGCTTTTTAGAAGCCATTACTTCCACATTATACAGTTTCCTGTTTGTGAGCCATGCAACAATCAACTTAATTTGTATTGAGAGAAGGACTGTTCTCAAATCCATTCAAATCAATGATGATGTGCTGAAACAAGCAAGCAGAGCAGCAGAAAAGAGCAGGCCGATGATCGTACCTTCATAGGAACCACAGCCATCTGCACTATGTTTCTGAAGCGTCCGACAGACGGGTCCACGTCCTCTGTGAGGAAAGATTTGTAACAAGTCAAAACACGAACAAAGAATGAGAGAAAAGAGTGTGTGAAGATTGAGCCCTTCCAGAGAAACAGAAAACAGTGAGAGTGGAAAACAAAGACGTTGTCAGAATGGAATATGAGTGCACTGAATACTGCACACACTTTTGAAGAAAAGAGCAGGCCGATGATCGTACCTTAATAGGAACCACAGCCGTCTGCACCATGTTTCTGAAGCGTCCGACAGACGGGTCCACGTCCTCTGTGAGGAAAGATTTGTAACAAGTCAAAACACGAACAAAGAATGAGAGAAAAGAGTGTGTGAAGATTGAGCCCTTCCAGAGAAACAGAAAACAGTGAGAGTGGAAAACAAAGACGTTGTCAGAATGGAATATGAGTGCACTGAATACTGCACACACTTTTGAGGTCAGTAATATATATTTTAATGTTTTTGAACAAGTCTCTTTTGCTCACCACAGCTGCATTTATTTGATAAAAAATTCAGTAAAAACAGTAATATTATGAAATATTATTGCTTTTTAAAATAACTGTTTTCTATTGTAATATATTGTAAAATATAATTTATTTCTGTGATCAAAGCTGTATTTTCAGCATCATTACTATATACTATGCTGATTTGCTGCTCATTTCTGATTATTATCAATGTTGTGCTGCTTCATATTTTTGTGGAAATTGTGGTGCATTTTATTTTTCAGGATTCTTTGATGCATAGAAAGTTCAAAAGAACAGTGTTTATTTGAAATAGACATATTTTGTAACACTATAAATGTCTTTAATGTCACTTTTGATCAATTTAATGTGTCCTTGCTGAATAAAAGTATTAATTTCTTTTCAAAAGCAACTTACTGAGCCCAAACTGAACAGTGGAGTACATATATATTCCCATCCTGTGAGTGTGTGTTTTGTGTACCTGAGTTTATGATCTCCTCTTCTTCACTGAAGGAAACCCGTGAGCTCCTCCTCTTCCTCTTGGGTCTCTGGATTTCCAGGTTTCCCTCCTCGATGATGAGTGTAGGAATGCGTTTGTTATGAGCCGTGTTGAACTCTGTCAGGTTCTGGAAAAAAAACATATTTTGCATGACATATGTTAAATACACAATTTCAATTAAGCACATTTATATTTAACATGCAATAACACATCAAAACAAATTGATACACTGTTTGACTCTGGCTTTTATGCATTGTGATATATACTGCGATAAGAAAAAACATTTTCATACTCCTTGAATAGCTCTATTTGGAAAGAATGATCATTTTAGAATTATTGTGCTGACGTGCAGTTTATATTAAGTTTTGATATATTTACAGTAGGAAATGTACAAAATATCTTCATGGAACATGATCTTTACTTAATATCCTAATGATTTTTGGCATAAAAGAAAAATCGATCATTTTGACCCATACAATGTATTGTTGGCTATTGCTACAAATATACCCCAGCGACTTAAGACTGCTTTTGTGCTCCAGGCTCACATATGGGTTATTAACAGTGTTGGGGAGTAACTAGTTACAGTTACTGGGGGAAAAAAGTGTAATTAAATTAGTCACTTATGAAAATGTTAAATATTACAAAGGAGTTACATCTGAATATTTTCACACCCACTCACAGATTTAATTGATTTCTTTCCCAAATTGCATTGACTGCTCTAAAATTTTAAGAGTTTAGGACGCAGAATAGGACACGTTTATATGATAACTGTTTTATTTCCTATTCGGGTTTATGTATATGTTTGTTTTTTACGATTAACTGCTAGTGCCAGTGTTTCCTGTCAAAGCTATACAAAGGTTTGATTTCAAAAACAGTATTATAGCTATTAAACCATATCTTATGATTTGAAATCTGTACCTCAAAATGACCTTTAAGTAAAAAGAGGTGCTAAAGTCTGATTTTGTGGCGGCTGTGCTTTCAAATTAAATGATTATAATCTTAAATCAAGTGATGAAGGATTCTGAAAGTCTGACAGTAACCAGTGAACTACTGTAAGCTTAACCCTGCCGGCTTGAAATGCTTAACAGTTGAAAACATCCGTTAGAAATTTAGAAAAGTAGTCAAAAAGTAATCAGTTACTTTAATAAAGTAATTGAAATAGTTGCACTGAATTAAATAGGGTAACTTGTAATCTGTAACCTTTTACATTTCCCAAGTAACCTTCCCAACACTGATTATTAAATATGACACATACAATATTAACCTTCATTAATCATCAAGTAAGTGTTAAAACTGATAGTTTTCATTTCAAAGATGGCTGTTAGTTCACCCAAAACTTAAATCATCATCATTTATTCGTCCTCAAGTCATTACAAACCCAACTGACTTACTTTCTTCTGTAGAACAATAAGTAAATACACTTTAAAGAACAGTTTTGGTGCCCATTGATTCCCATTGTATGGACAAAAACAATTATTTGCAGTGTATGGATATTTCTCAAAATATCTTATTTTATGTTTCACAGAAAACGGTCAGTTTTATTGTTTTTGAATGACATGAGGGTGAATTAATGATAGCAATTTTTAATTTTGGGTAAACTATCCCTTTAAGTAGACTTATTTTCCACACATTTTAACCGATGAAGTATCATGAATTTAAAAATATATATATATTATAAAGATTGCATGCACAAAGAGGAATGTTTAGCTGATGGAATAGAGCTGATAACCATTTGAACTTTTAAAAGGTTTCATTAGAATTGAAAAAAATAAAAAACTATTTATTAATACATTATTTCTTTCTATAACTTATACAGGCCTTGGAAATAACAATTACAATTAGTTATTAAACATCTCTAGGTCTTCCTATGCTCGATGGAACCAACACTTACCGTCTCAGAATATATATTCACATGAAGGGCAAACAAGTGCACCAGGTCAAAGTTCATGGATCATAATGATAATTTCGATTACTGCTCATTTAACACAGTCTTACCTCTATTAATCTGTCTCCTTTAACCACATCCAGATGGAGTCCAGGTGGAGGCTTCCCTGCCCTGAGATTCAATTCAATTAAAATAACAATTAATGTGACAAAATTCAGTCATGCTCCAGTCTCCTAAACCTTTCATATTTAGTTTAATTTCTATATAGGCTACTCTATGCACAAACGCACGTGTGCATATATTTGTAAGATTGAGTAGAGCTGTACATGTCCATTGACATTTTCTTTTTCTCTATATTTTATTACTATATTGTTATTCATAATTGATAGTCTATTCTCTTTATTACTAGTGTTTCATTACCTTAAATTATATGCGTGTCTGTACTGGAAGCTCCTGACACACTTGGCAATAAAGCTCTTTCTGATTTTGATATAGATCATAGTAAATGAGAATATTTAACTGGAATAACAGCAAACACATGTCCATTGACATTTTCTTTTTCTCTATATTTTATTACTATATTGTTATTCATAATTGATAGTCTATTCTCTTTATTATTAGTGTTTCATTACCTTAAATTATATGCGTGTCTGTACTGGAAGCTCCTGACACACTTGGCAATAAAGCTCTTTCTGATTTTGATATAGATCATAGTAAATGAGAATATTTAACTGGAATAACAGCAAAATGGTCTGTATATTTGATGAGACCTGTAAACTGTATTCACCGCTGGATCACATTACAATATGCATTATTACTATAAATGAGAATAATAATAAAGTCAAAACAGAGTTATTAATGCAGTCATGCTGAGTGGTTTGATCTGCTGCTCTGCACTGAGTTTATGTGCCCGCCTCATTCAGGATCCTGACACACTTGGCAATAAAGCTCTTTCTGATTTTGATATAGATCATAGTAAATGAGAATATTTAACTGGAATAACAGCAAAATGGTCTGTATATTTGATGAGACCTGTAAACTGTATTCACCGCTGGATCACATTACAATATGCATTATTACTATAAATGAGAATAATAATAAAGTCAAAACAGAGTTATTAATGCAGTCATGCTGAGTGGTTTGATCTGCTGCTCTGCACTGAGTTTATGTGCCCGCCTCATTCAGGAGTGAGATGCATTGTTTTTATGCATGCATTCATAATCTATTCAGCCGCTCCACACACATGCATGGAGGACTTATTTTTTAAATTTTTTTAAGTGCAATAACGTTGTACTTTATTTTGCATCTCACCATGAGGGGCAGTCAAAGACAGCTGTGTCTGTGCTTGCATTCGCAGCTATTTTGCCCAGTTGCAGGGAACTCTGGGTAATCACCGGATGCCGCTGAGGATTGTAGGATTTGTAGTTCTTTCATTTGACACCTGATGTAGCTCATGGGCTGGTTACGGATTCGATTTTTTCTGCTTTTGATGTTTGAAAAACAATAATGTTCTATATCAGTGGTTCCCAACACTGGTCCTGGAGGCACCCCAACACTGCATGTTTTGCATGTCTCCTTAATCAAACACACCTGATTCAGGTCATCAGCTCATTAGTAGAGACTCCAAGACCTAAAATGGGTGTGTCAGAGAAAGGAGACATGCAAAATGTGCAGTGTTGGGGTGCCTCCAGGACCAGGGTTGGGAACCACTGTTCTATATAATACCAATATCATACTTTTATACATGTTGTGATGGCATTATTATCTGTGAGAAACTGGAACAGGTTTTAGTAAAGAGACTTTTGACTCCCTAAACAACCCTTAACACAGCCTTTTCAGTCTTAATACATACAGGTCAACTTACATCTGGATCTGCAGCCAGTCTGTTCAGTTCTGTAGAACAGACTTTCCATTGCACCGATGCTGACATGACGTCTTGCTTGGATCTTCCAAACTCTTTCTTGAATGCATAAATAATTGGCTTTTTCATTCCTCTGGTCTAATGTTCTTTGGGGTCCCTGAGGTCCTTTTCCCTTCTATAAAACATTTCTAAGCTGTAAAGTAACAGTTCTCCCAAAAATGAAAATTGTCATTATTTTCTTCATTGAGATATGTAATGTTATTGCATGTGCTCAGAGGACATGAACGGAGAATATATATATACATAAATAAATAAAAAATTCCCTCACAGAGTTACCAACTGGCAAATTTTACAAATGTAAAATTAAAAGAAATAATCAGTGTTGGGGAAAGTGACTTTTAAAAGTAATGCATTACAATATTGCGTTACTCCATAAAAAAAAGTTACTTTTTATGGAAAGTAATGCGTTACGTTACTTTTGCGTTACTTTTTAAATCTGGACAGGGCTTGCTTGTTTGTTTTTAAAATAAAAAAAGTTCTATTTTTGGCAAATATAAAAGCCTTTTCACACCAAAAGTGAAACGAATAAGCCTCAGGCTGAAGGAAACGTAACAGTATGCACAGTAGAATGCAGAAGACGACATTTCAACACACTTCAGCAATAAAAGAAAGTAATTTGTGCTTATTAGTACGGTTGAACTGGATCATCGAAGGCCAGAAGCAAAGACATTGGTTAATAGAATGGGATTAAATACATAAAGCATATTGGTGTTGTTTAACATTTAATTATTGCAGGTTTGCGTCGTATTTTCTGAGTTGCATTATTTTTATTCATTTTGAGGAATACTGAATCTGTGTGAGTGAGATGAATCAATGCATATTCATATTTATTTTAGAACTGCAGTAACATCTTCTGAGTTCTCTCAGCATGGGGACACCAGAGCTGTCAGTCAATAAATTGGAAAAAAAAAGTAACTTGCGTTACTTATTTGAAAAAGTAACTCCGATACTCTCTTGTAAATTAAAAAGTAATGCGTTACTTTACTAGTTACTTGGGAAAAGTAATCCGATTACGTAACTCGCGTTACTTGTAATATATTACCCCCAACACTGGAAATAATATCAACAATATATACAATATAAGAAAAAAAATAATGTATTCTAAAGACTCCAGTGGTAAATAATGTTTAGCTGTTGGAGCATAATGCACACCACAGTGTCTTTACTGTATTTACGGCTCTATAAAGAAACTATAAATTTCTTTAAGCATTCGATGGCATAAAGCTAATGGACAACCTTCCACTTTATAAACACTTTGTAGATGGCTCATTAAAACAATCTTGGCCAACACAGAGACTTGCTCTGCATTTCTCAATAAATAAACACTTCAATAAAACATTCAAGTAAAAGGTTTATTAATAAAGCCAACCCCAACAATAAATTACACATTCACTTAGATGATCCCTTCTCATGAAATTCTGTTTATCTTAAAATACTTTACAAGAACACAAAGTGTCTGTGGAAAAAAAAAAAGAGAGAAAGAAATAAAAGTGAAATAAAAGCACTTTTGTCACAGTGCATCACCACCAAGCTCCAGTAGTTGATCGTAAATCAGGTGAGGCTGTCGGACGCTTGGGTCGGGAATCTGGGAGCACGGCACTGTGGGAAATATTTCGTAGTGCTTTTTTGAAACCAGATTTTCTTTGTTACAAAATTTAAATACAGTCGTTCTTCCAGTTGTAACACACATAAGACCTTCACCCTTCATATCAGTATAACAGATCATCAAGAGTACACTGAAACGGCACAGAAACACACAGAGGGGCATGTAATCATGTCAGCACGCTACTTACAACAACAGCCCACAACACAAACTCAGCAATCATCCAAACAGCACATAAAACCATCAGGAAGTCTGTGCATTTCAGGAGAAGACGGTCATGTACAGTATGTACAGGAGAGCAAAGATACTTGCTGAGAGAAACAATTGTTTTGGGTCATTTTGTATTAGTCAGGAAGGGAAACTCAAGTCAAGTTAAAGTAGGTAAGTCTATAAAACACATTTGGGTTGTTCGTTTTAACTCTGTTCACACCGCAATACAAAGCGCCCATACTCAAATTTTATGGGTCACATTTTAATTTTTTAAAATGTGACCCATATCAGATACTCATCTTAAACTGACCTGTGTGTAAAGCACCTTCCCGGTTTTGTCATATCATGATATATTCAATTATTTTATGAAACTACACAACCGTTTAAAAGTGTGGGGTCAGTTCTTTTTTTTCAGCAAAGATGCAATAAATTTAACAAAAGTGACACTAAAGACTTTTAAATTAAATAAAAATCAAATGATAGTTGTCGTTATGAACCAAAGAGTCCTGAAAAAAAAAAAATCAGTATCCACATAAGCAGCACAAATGTTTCTTGAGCAGCAAATCAGCATATTATTATTATACTGATTTCTGAAGGATCATGTGACACTGAAGACTGGAGTAATGATGCTGAAAATACAGATTTGATCACAGCAATAAAATTACATTTTACAATATATTAGAGGAATTACAAAAAATAAATCTTGCCGACCCCAAACTTTTTTTGTGGTGTCTATGAAAATATTTCAAACTTTGGACTTCAAGTCATTAATCTACACATTTGAACTTCTGTTATGACTGTTCAAAGCAAGTGTCACAACATCCAAAAGCATTTGGACACTAAAGTTTGAATGTGTTTGCAATATATTTTATATATATGTATACAGGTACATCTCAAAATTAGAATATCACGAAAAAGGTCAATATTTTTTGTCACTCATTTCAGAAAGTGAAACCCATATATTATATAGATTCATTACACAGAGCGAAATATTTCAAGCCTTTATTTCTTTAAATATTGATGATTATGGCTTACAGATAATGAAAATCTAAAATTCAGTGTCTCAGAAAATTAGAATATTGTGAAAATGTTCAATATTGGAAAGTCATGGTGTCACACCCTAATCAGCTAATTACCTCAAAACACCTGCAAAGGTTTCCTGAGCCTTTAAATGGTCTCTCAGTCTGGGTCAGTAGGCTACACAATCATGGGGAAGACTGCTGACTTGACAGATGTCCAGAAGACAGTCATTGACACCCTCCACAAGGAGGGTAAGCCACAAAAGTTAATTGCTAAAGAAGCTGGTTGTTCACAGAGTGCTGTATCCAAGCATGTTAACAGAAAGTTGAGTGGAAGGAAAAAGTGTGGTAGGAAAAGGTGCACCAGCAAGAATTTGGGGGAGCTTCACAAGGAGTGGACTGAGGCTGGCGTCAGTGCATCAAGACCCACTACGCACAGACGGATCCTAGACATGGGCTACAAATGTCGCATTCCTCGTGTCAAGCCACTCCTGAACCAGAGACAACGTCAGAAACGTCTTACCTGGGCTAAGGAGAAAAATAACTGGACTGTTGCTAAGTGGTCCAAAGTCCTCTTTTCAGATGAAAGTAAATTTTGCATTTTATTAGGAAATTAAGGTCCCAGAGTCTGGACGAAGAGTTGAGAGGCACAGAAACCATGTTGCTTGAAGTCCAGTGTTAAGTTTCCACAGTCTGTGATGATTTGGGCTGCCATGTCATCTGCTGGTGTTGGTCCACTGTGTTTTCTGAAGTCCACAGTCAATGCAGCCAGGAAATTTTAGAGCACTCCATGCTTCCTTCTGCTGACAAGCTTTATGAAGATGCTGATTTCATTTTCTAGCAGGACTTGGCACCTGCCCACACTGCCAAAGGTATCAAAAGCTAGTTCAATGACCATGGTGTTACTGTGCTTGACTGGCCAGCAAACTCACCAGACCTGAACCCCATAGAGAATCTATGGGGTATTGTCAAGAGGAAGATGAGAGACACCAGACCCAACAATGCAGATGACCTGAAGGCCGCTATCAAAGCAACCTGGGCTTCCATTACACCTGAGCAGTGCCACAGGCTGATTGTCTCCATGCCGCGCCGCACTGATGCAGTAATTCATGCAAAAGGAGGCCCAACCATGTATTGAGTGCATAGAAATGAACATACTTTTCAGAAGCCTGACATTTCTGTTTAAAATATCCTTTTTTTTATTGATCTCATGTAATATTCTAATTTTCTGAGACACTGAATTTTGGGGTTTTCATTATCAGTAAGCCATAATCATCAATTTAAAAAAATAAAGGCTTGAAATATTTCGCTCTGTGTAATGAATCTATATAATATATGGGCTTCACTTTTTGAAATGAGTGACAAAAAATATTGACCTTTTTCATGATATTCAAATTTTTTGAGATGTACCTGTATTTGCGTTTATTTAGACACAGAACGACCTATATCATATTCAGCACTATATCATATTAAAGCGCAAAAGAAACTACGAACATGCAATGTCATAGTGATGTCATCAGTTAGGTCATGAAGTTACCAAAAAGGTGATTAAAGCTGCCTTAAAGTATTTGTGAGTCAGATTTGAGAACATGTCTCTGAAATGCAGTGGTTTTCAAAACTGTCCTGAAGCAGCAGCACTGTCTCCCTCATCTAACACACCCGATTCAACTCGTCAGCTCATTAATAGAGCCTCTAAGACTTAAGGTGGGTCAGAAAAGATGCGTGTCACGTTCAGCAGCAGCAGCTCTTAAAGGGTTAGTTCACCCAAAAATGAAAATTAGACCATAAATGACTCGCCCTCAAGTCATCCTAGGTGTATACGACTTTCTTCTTTCAGACGAATCCAGTCGGAGTTATATAAAAAAATTGTCTTTGATCTTTCAAGCTCTATCGTTGCAGCCAGTGGGTCTTGCATGCATCAGTCCAAAACAAGTTAAATAAACATCACCCATCCATAAAAAAAAAAAAAAGTGTCTCACACGGCTCCAGGGGGGTGAACAAAGGACTCCTGTAACGAATCAATGCGTTTTTGTAAGAAAAATATCCATATTCAAAATGTAATAATCACTTTAATGTAGCTTGCGCTCACTGTTGTAAACGGAAGCAGCTCCGGGCGGATGACGTATGAGGTCAGCGCTGCGCTGCTTCGAAGTGTCAAAGCGTAGAGATCAAAACAAAACAATGGTCACTTATTAGAAGTACAAAACCAGGATTTGTAAAGAAGAATGTAGGAGGATTTCGATATAAGCCAAGAGGAGACTGGTTTTCCTTTGCTAAAGTAAGGAAACTTTGCTTCCTTTGCTCCCGTGTTAACAATGTTAACAAACATTGGTTTTCACAAGACTCACGCTTCTCATACGTCATCCGCCCAGAACTGCTTCCGTGTACAACTGTTGGCGCAAGCTACATTAAAGTGATTATTAAGTTTTGAATATGGATATTTTTCTTACAAAAACGCATCGATTCGCTACAGGAGGCATCTGTTCACCCCCCGGAGCCGTGTGAGACACTTTTTTTAATGGATGGGCGCTTTTTATTTAACTTCTTTTGGACTGACGCATACAACACACGCTGAGTGGCATTAAACAGCTTGAAAGATCAAAGACAATTTTTTACATAACTCCGACTGGATTCGTCTGAAAGAAGAAAGTCATATACACCTAGGATGCCTTGAGGGCGAGTAATTTATGAGCTAATTTTCCTTTTTGGGTGAACTAACCCTTTAAAGCAGCCAAAATAGCCTCATAACCAGCTGCTGTGGTGTCTGTTCATCAAAGAACAAAAGAAAAGAGGAAATCAATAACTTTTGTAGCTTTAAGGATTAATCTATATTTAAATTTAGAATTTAGTGTTTGATAACTTTATTAAATTTCTGTATATTTCCTACTTGCTGAAGGGCACAGGTAGCTAAATATGACATTTATTATAATGGGTTTATGTGAAAAATGCTTTAAGTTCACTTGAATTAAAAGTTATTTTTTAAAGTCTAATAAATGTTAAAATTGATAGCTCTTAATTATACTGTAATGTTGAATTGCTGTAGTTAATGGTTAAATATTAGGGGGAAAAACACTTATCAGTGATACTCACCTTCAGTCATAAAAAGACGCCATTAAACAAATATAAAACAAAAACATTTTTATTTGTACATTAATTTGAAGACTGAATGTGAAATTATTGCAATATAAAAATATATTTTAAAACTTTAAATGTTAGGCATGATTAATCGCGATTAATTTCAGAAAAAAAATTTGCGTTACATTTTTTAATCGATTGACAGCACACAAATATAAATATATCTCAAACACATTCAGACTGTAATATATATATATATATAAATCGCAGACAGACTAGATGATGCCGAGATCAGATCTCTGTGTGCAGCACCGGCTGCTGTCAGACTCCTTGTGCAAACGAGAATTTCACTGGATTATTACAATTAATGGCAAAAGTTATGTTTGGAAATGTAAACTGATATTTTCTACTGACACACAAAGGAGCATGTTGTTGTTGTTGTTGTAGTAAATACTAATGGCCTAAGACTTTTGCACAGTACTGTATATTAGTCAGATTCAATGGGAATTTTGCTGTTCACACTCGTCGAAAAACAGATCAGTCTCAAATCAGGTTTGGGACACATGCAACTGCGATGTGAACATTGCACTTCTCTTATAATTTGCTTTTTTCCCCAAAATATTTCCATCGGGCCACGGTCTTACATTCCAATGACATTCATCTGCGTGTCGGCTTCATGGTTTGCGCAATTCAATACTTTAATTAATGCTTAAGTTGACAACACATCACTTGGAGGACACATAGACCCCCCCCATCCATGAAGTTCTCTTATTAATACTGACAAACAGCACTACTTGATAAAGAATTATTTCTAACCAACACAACGAAGTGCTTGTCAGGCAAACGCAGCTCTGTCCTTTGAGAGAACTTCAGGAAACGCACGGTCCAATCAAGTGATCATAAGGGCAATAGGATTTAAAAATAAGCCATAAATTATGGTAATCTAAACGAAAAGGAAGATTAAACAATATTTGGGCAATTAGGAAGTAGTGGCGGTTTGGAAATAATCCTTTTATCCTTTATTCTTGTGATAATGTGGATTATAGCATAAACCCACAATTGGAAGAGAAGCCCCCACAAAGTGGGGGGGACTTTGAGACAGATGATTTAAGCCATTGCTTGGAATCAAATTTAGCTGGTTCTGGCATTTACAGCACGCCCCACTTGACAAGGTGAAAAAAAAAAAAGTATGGATACACACAGCATTAAATATTAATGCCTCCGCTTGTCACTTAGGAAAATACGTGTCCTGTGTTTAAAGGGACAGAGGTACTACTGCCACAAGGGCTCATGTCTGAAGTGTCTGTAAAATTGTACAAAACATAGACCTGAATGGTAGTTTCTGTCCCAGAGAATGCTTTCTCCACCTAATTCCTCGGGAACGTAACAGGCTTAGCGTTAGTCTGTTGTGAGCGTGGCGGAAGGGATTACCATTAAGATTCGGCACTCTGGGATTCCAGGCAAAAATGACACAGTGAAGTGGAGATCAAATTCAGCTCGCTGGTATTGTGTGTCAAAGGCGTGAGATCCCCGACTCAGAGAGGCTTACGGTTGTGTGTGTGTGTTAGCATCAATATCCGTTCACACTCCCTGTATGCTTTTCCCTGAAGGTGAGAGGTGTGGCATGCATTAGTACACTGGTGTTTGTTGTAGTGCGCAAGTAACGCTCTCAGTGCTAATACGTGAGGTTTCGTGCGTTTAATCGAGGCTGGTTGTTCAGAGCGTTCATATGAGGATCATTAGGTGTAAAGTATCTCTAGTCAACTCACTTCCACCACAATGCCACGGTCTATTCTAGACTGACTTTCAGTCTTTGATTTCAAGTCAATGTTTAAGGGAATCCTCCGATCAATCAACTGGAGTCATTCTGCTGTCTGAAAGAGCAGCTGGTGCTTTCCACAAATAGTGTACAAATTATGTTACTTTGTTTAAAGCAATTAATGTAGGAATCAGCAACATTCTCTTAAAGGGATAGTTCACCCAAAAATGAAAATTGTCATTTGCTCAATCTCAAGCGGTTTCAAACCTGTATGAAGTCCTTTCTACTGCTGAACACAAAAGAAGATATTTTGAAGAATGTTGGTAACAAAACAGTTGCGGTTCACCACTGATAAAATAAAATACTATGGAAGTCAACGGGGACCAGAAACTTTTCGGATTCCCACATTCTTCAAAATATCTTTCAAAATTATTTTTTATTTATTTTGGCAGGACGTTTGATAGCATGGCAGGAAGTAAATTTCATTTTCTCAATTTTTACACAAATTGTAGCATTGACTGCATTCGCCAATCTCAACCATTCAAATCTGCTATCAAAGAAATCATGGTTCAATCTGTCAGACATGTCCAGAATTTTGGTAATGGGTAGCAAAAATTGCAAGCCTCATACCAAACAAACAGAAAATAAAATACCTCCCTATTTTTTTTACCTCTTTGTGAAAAGCACCAATTTAATTAAGCCACAATCTCAAATCAAGGCTTTCGTTTATGTTGAATTGTTTAACAGCTGGTTCTCCTAAATGGATGCACGTCCTTCACACGTACACAGAGCTGCCTTAAGCACCAAAATCAGTTTCTGATGAGAGGTAAAGACAGAATATATGTGTTTATATTCGTGTCTGTCAGTTACGATATCTGAACTGCCTTACATTTTGATCTTCAATGCACTCGTGTGTTTTTTTTTATTAAAATGCGTATTCACTGATTATTGAAATCTCAAATATTAAAGAATAATTTACCACATGTCCTTTGACACAATATAAACTATTGCCTTGTAATTTTTTTTTTGTAGAAAATGTTTTTAAATTGAGTGATACGAATACAACTCCCTGAAGCCTTTTTGTGCGTAAAGCACAGAAAAACAGATATTGATCCTGTTGTAAAAATGCTCCTAAATTGACTGTTGAAAAAAAAATCAAGGCAGCTGTAAAAGAAGCCGTTATTTGCTGCATGTTTTCCATTTTGCATTAAAGTTGAATTAGCACCGGGAGTGAGGCGAGATCAGCTCTCTTAGAGAACTAAAGAGTTCCCAAGAAAGATGGAAGCCATGAGTCTTTTAGCTGTGCTGTATTAAAACTACATTAGGGCTGGGCGTTAATTTGAATATATACGATATATTCACTATTATGTTGTGGGTAACATAAAACATGATGAATATTGACCATGATTTCAATGCCGTTTTTAGCCATTAAGACCATGCCAGTAGACCACTTTTGCATGCTTTCTTCCAATTCATGAGCAAAGAAAATAAACACTATCAGTTAGCAAATATTGAATTTTTCATGAAGCCAACATAATTTTACAAATATATACTTTTAGCTATAATCACCCAGCCCTAATCTACATGCTCTCTGATGTCTTATGGCGCTTTTCCACTGCGTGGTATGACTCGGCTCGGCACGGTTCAGTACGGTTTGACACGGCTCGGCTCGGTTTGCGTTTCCACTGCAGTTCAGTACCGCTTTAGAGTGGGCGGGATTATTCACATGTCGTTATAGTTGCGCCGCCTCTACTGCCGCGACTCCTGAAAAACTTTTTCATTCTGTGTCGCCCCATCAAGCTCTCGCTGGATCTGCTCCGCTGCTATCAGCGAGAGGAACGTCTGTACTTCCTCAACAGACAACGAAACAGCCACTTTTTGGTTGCTAAAAAAGGTGCGGTTGTTCAAAACAGTTGCGTTCGATCCTTCGCTGGCTGTGCTGATTTAAATCTAGCGGTTCTGTTGTGTTTGTGTCGCACGTTCAGTGACGCAGGTAGTGACGATTCTCTCCGGCCAATTTGTGATCAGCAGAGTTTACACGTCCCATTTTGGTAATGGTACGGTTCACTTGGAACCTCAACCGAGGTGGTACTAAAAAAAGTACCAGGTACTGTACCCAGTGGAAAACCCCCAAAAGTGAACCGTACCGAGCCGTACCATGCAGTGGAAAAGCTCCATTAGTGTTGGAATGTTCTGAGAATTCTGTGGACCTCTATGTTTATCAGGGTCGATGTGGTTTATGGTCAATGGAAGTTGGATATCTGATGTTTTTCCATTAGTAAAACCCCTCTGAAGCCCATCTGGACTATTGTCGATGAAGGTCACAATGTGCTTGTGAACAGGTGAAACAGTAATAAGCATTTAACATTGTAAAGGCTGTTTATCATCAATGAATCAGTTGTACTAAACTGTAAGAGTATCGAGAAAAAACCAAGGACCAGTGCAATAACCCTCTAAAAACCCACTCCTGCCCACAAAGGCCCTGTCCCAAATGGCACCCTCAGCCTACGTGGTACTACTCGAAAAAATATATTCTTCACAGCACAGATAATGTTAGGTAAAAGTCCAAACCATTGTGGATTCAGCAAATGGAGCCTGAACTGAATTGACAAATGGGAAACCCTACAGCGGGGGTCTCCACCCCTGTTTCTTGAAAGCTACCTTCCTGAAGAGTTCAGCTCCAACCCAAATCAAACACACCAGAACCAGCTACTCAGGGTGTTCAGGGTTGCCTGAAAATTACAGGCAGGTGTGTGGGAGCAGGGTTGGAGCTGAAGTCTGCAGGACAGTAGCTCTCCAGGAGAAGGGTTCGAGATCCTTGTCCTACGGTTCTGGACACACCCGAATGAAGACCACAAGACCCTTGTGTGCCATTTTGGACAGGGCCAAACAATATGTTCTTACGTTCACTTCAAGCTCCATTGTCCTAGAAGTTTGCCCCATCTCCAAGATGCTGTCCTTTCACGTATCCCAATCGAGTTCCCTGCATGCAATCCGAACCAGCCTGAGCTCCAGCTCAACAGCATCAGGTCGCTCCTGTGGATTTGCGGACAGCATCTCTCGAATCAGCTGCTTCATGCCAGCGTTCATGCTCTTCTTCCGAGCCGGGATGTGGAGCTCCATCTTGGGATTCTCCAACAGAGCCTCCCCCAATGGGACAATATCCTCCCCCTGCTGTACGTAGCTCCCTAAAAGCTCCTTCTGAGTCTCTACATCCACAAACGTAATCCGTTCCACCATGGCCCATATGATGACCCCCAAAGCAAAGATATCAGCTTTAGCCGTGTAGTGGCCCTCCCAGACCTCAGGGGCCATGTAGAAGTCAGTCCCACAAGCTGTGGACAAGAAACACTTGTTGACGCTGGCCGGTTCTTCAGGGTTCAGGCCCGAACAGGAGCAGACCTTGCTGAGGCCAAAGTCAACCACCTTCAGGGTGGGTTCGGGGGACCCGGCCGGGGTCCTGCCCTGCGAGATGAGAATGTTGTCAGGTTTGAGGTCTCGATGGATGATCTGGTTGCGATGCAGGAAGGCAAGAGCGCTGCCGAGTTGCAGCATGAAGCTGGTGTTGGTCTTGCGGCTGGGTTTGCGGGACAGGAGATAGGCATTCATGTCTCCACCATCGCAGAAGTCCATGACGAACCACAGGTAGTAGGCGCAGTGGGGGTCAAACGTGATCTCACCTTTCAGGGAGGTCTCCACCAACTGAGTGGATATAAATAAATACAAAAATGTTACAACCAGTTGTGTAAAATGGGACTCTTCAACTCCAGTCCTGGAGACTTTAGTACCATTCCCAATTTAACCCCACCTGTCTGTAAATTGGAAGTAGTTCTCAACATTAGCTTAGATTAGCTAGTTCAAGTGTTTTTGGTTTGGATTAGAGCTCAACTCAGCAGGACACTAGGCCTCGAGGGTTGGAGTCAAAGAGCCCTGGTGTAAAGGTTCAGATTTTGTATAGAGATACTTGTGGTCAACTTCTGCAAGACTTTTAATGGCCAATTCTACTATCGTCAGCCAGAAAGTAGAATGGCTGATAGATGACAAATACAATTTGATAGCTTTTATTTTACAGAAGTTACTCCATTCAAGTGTAAACAGACCATGTGCATTGTCCACTTGCATAACCAACTTTTCATTATGGAAATGCCACTATATGTAAGGCCAAATTTTCGTAATGATCTAATAATCTAAAATATTATGAATAATAATTTTGAAAATAGATATTTTTACAGTTCTTCATGGGGAATACACACAATGCAGGGTAATTTCATTTGAAGTCAGTCAGACACATCATAGTTATCTGAGCATTTCAGTGGGGCTGGGAAAAGTCCTTACACACTTCTCATGAGCTCAAAAACATACCCCAAAGTTAACTACAAAAAAAGTATATAAATGAAATTTGTATGCATGCAAAGTTGTGCAAGATATTAAGTCAACAGGATTCAATATTTCCTTTTCCTGAGTGATGAACTTACATTTACACATTCGGCCAACACTTTTATCCAAAGGCTACTTACACCACATTTAAAGGGGACATTGGTTGAAGTATTCACTTTTTTGTTGCATTTGGTTAGGTTTCTGGCATGTCTGCCAGCTCAGTAAAGCTTAAAAGAAAACACTCAACCAGTTTGCTATGGGCTGTCTGAGTCTGAAATAGTGTCATGCAGCGAGCTGTTTCAATTTGCAGCCGGTTTCTCCATTAGATAGCTAGCTATTTGAATAAGACCACCTCCAAGCCATAAATGGATATATTCATGTGTCTTGTCGATACGCTCTACGGGAGAGAGGGGTGGGGTAAGTAGTAGCTCATTATCATTTAAAGAGACATGCACCAAAACTGTGAACAGAGCTGTTCTTGATAAGGTAAAAAAGGGTGTTGTTTTACACGATCATTGAGGAATTTTAACCAAAGTATGTTACAGACATTTCATGAAGACCCTAAAAAAAAAAAAAAAAAAACATACCAACTTGTGGAAAATGGGCATCTGATGTCCCCTTTAAGGTATATTTTTTTCAGTTCAGTTCCCTAAAAATCATACCCATGAACTTGCGGTTGCTAACGCCATGCTCTATTGTTTGAGCTACTGGAATGCTTGCCTGTGCAAAACTTGGCACCATGATGCCAAGGTGTTGTGTGGTCTGCTAAGTTGTAGCTACGCAACTGCTAAGGTGTTGTAAGTGGGGTTTTAACACAAGGTTGCTGAGAGGTTTAGGGTGGTTGTTAGGGCACTGCTTGGGCCAGTAAGCAACCATCCAGAAACCAGGTCAAAAGATTGGGTCTCTCCTTCAATTCAAGTCCATGGATTTTTTTCACTTGTTTTATGATCCACTGGGGGAAATCATAAGTTAGATCACTTAGAAATAAAATGGCACACTTCTCTTCAACAAACTGCATGATTTGAGGGATCATTCATGACTGTAGCACAAAATTTTTTTAACTTCCAGTTATTTCATCCTGTTCTAGTATTGTTTGCTTGCTGAGGATACTCTAGGGGAAGTTTAGTAGGAGAAAACTGAAGCTGTTCTGGGAACGAAGCCAAACTGTAGCTGAAATCTTAGAATGACTCACAACAACCCACATGCTACTAAAAGACTATAATCACACATCAACATCCATCAAAACACGATCACTTAGAGAGAGACAACAGCTCTCTTTCAAAACCTAGTGAGCTGGTATTGAGTTGGATGTAGGGCTGGACGATATGGCCAAAATTTATATCACGATATATTTCTTAATTTCGGTCGATACGATATAATTCCGATATCGATATGAACACTATTTTAAAAAGCCTTGTAAAAACTGCCAAGAACGCCCACAACAGATGTCTTTATGAAAAATGAATTTGTATAACACTTTAGAAAATTAATGTTCACCTTTTATCTGTATTTAGCCTTCATACAAACAAGAAATGTGAAATCACTGTCAAATAAACATCTATTATTATGCTGAAAACAGCCAAGTAGAATTTTTTCAGGTTTCTTTGATGGATAGAAAGTTCAGAAGAACAGCATTTGTCTGAAATAGAAATCTTTTGTAACATTACAGATGTCTTTATCATCACTTTTGATCAATTTAAAGCATCCTTACTAAATAAAAGTATTAATTTCTATAATTTCATTCCAAAAAAAAAAAGAAAGAAAGAAATCATACTGACTCCAAGCTTTTGAATGGTATAGTGTATAATGTTACAAAAGCTTTTTATTTCAGATAAATGCTGATCTTTGGATCTTTCGGTTCATCAAAGAATCCTGAAAAAAAAAATTCTCAACTGTATATTGATAATCAGCAAATTAGAATGACTTCTGAAGGATCGTGTGACACTGAAGACTGGAGTAATGATGCTGAAAATACAGCTTTGTATCACAGGAATAAATTACATTTTAAAATATATTCCAATAGAAAATATTTCTAAATTTTGCTGTTTTTGCTGAGCTTTGGATCAAATAAATGCAGACTTGGTGAGCAGAAGAGAATTCTTAAAAAAAAAAAAAAATCTTACCGTTCAAAAACCTTTGACTGGTAATGTAGGGTGGCTGATTATTGTTATAGATTGAAACAAATGTGCTTCAGACAGGATAAAGAATATGAAAAGTGCTCCGAGTTGCTGCAGAAAAAAAGAACAACAACAAAAACATGTTGCTGGAGACGGGCTTATTGAAAATTGAAAAACTGCTTGTCTGCCAGCAGGAGGTGCTTTTAGAGCGGTAGAACTAGCGGGTTCTCCAGTAACGGCTGTAATCAATCAAAGCAGCTCCGCTCATGAACGCTACTTTATCAGATCAAATTAAAATGTCATCTAAACTATTCTGAAGACAGTCGGTTCCCTTCAGAGATACATTCATATAAAACACTCGCGCCACGTTTTGATTTTGAAACGTGCAGTGCTCCTGTTTATTCAACGAAGTCAAACGGCACAAATAAATCAATGTATGGAAAACACTGGTAATGTATATCGAAATATCAGAAAGGTGTTTAAAAATCATATCACCGTTATTGAAAAGAATTATATCGCGATACATATTGATATTGAATTATTGTCCAGCCCTAGTTGGATGCCAGCGTGTTATGCTAATGCTGTGTTCTATACATAGTTGGGATGTAGGATATTGCATTGCACACATAAGTTGAGGTATGAAAAAATGCTACTGTTAACTTTGTAAATGTTTGACTGTCTCCTGGCAAGCCGTGGTGGATAAATGATGCTATGATTATCAACAGCGAGGATCATTTACTGTGTTTTGTGTCTGCTAACATTTACTTAATAGGTCATTTTGGAAATTGGACTCGCCGAAGCAAATTATTTGCTTAAAAGTAAATGTTTGTTATTGTCCATGCACATTTTTCTTGGAGTCAGCATTTTTACCTGACTTCACACATTGCATCTTTATAAAATGTAAGTTCTAGATTTTAGGAAGATTGAAATTGTGACTGAATGGAATGCAGAACAGTAAGCACAAAAATACATAGCAAACACAGATAACGGGAGAAGTTACTCATTTGAACTGGATGGAGCCATTTTTATACATTGCAGCACTGAATTAAAATTCAAGCATTTGTATAATTCATTTCTCTCCACTCAGTCGGTCATCTTGCACAAAAAAAGACGGGAAAATATCTATGCTGTCAGGGGTATTAAGAGTAGCTTTATACATGCTATAAAGTAGAGGTGTCTTATACAAAGACAGTTTGCAAGACAAGTATCATATTGACTGAATGATAGGGTGGTCCACACTATCAAGTTATGCAATTACACAACCAGCTTCGGGTTTATGTTTTCCTCACCATTGCAGGCTATTGCAAAACAGAGCACCAACCTATGAATGCTGCGCCATCTGTCTGCACAGGGAACCAATCAGAGCACATCTCTTAAAGTCGATCTCATCTGAAGCACAGCAACAACAATGCTGTCCACATGATGCGTGTTCCTGCTGCATCTCATGTGTTGGCACATTTAACCACATCCTTCTCTTGATAACTGGTTTCATGTTTCAAGATTAGCTTTGCTTTCTCAAAAAGCTTGTTCAAAACATAAGACCGTTTTCTTTAGATTCAAATCTATCTTCCCTAAACAAAACAAATGGGCTTTGTATACTTGAAATCGTAAACGGGGTCATTTTAACCCTGTTTAATGCAATACATGTAATCCATATACACACTGTGCATTTGTAAACTCTGGATTGACAGTTATTTGTATTTTACAAGACTAATGAAAGTGATTGGACAAGCACAGCACACAAAGAAAACATGTGACCTGTGGCAATACCTGTCAGTCTATCTATGGTCAAGAAAAAAACACTCTAGCCATTTTTTAACTATTTCCCTAAGATACTACAGCGTGTGAAGTCTATGCGAAAGTGCATGGATATTTAAGGAGCCAGGCATTGTTTAGTTTATTATTGGTTGTCTCTTGCTAACATTCACGCAACCAAAAGCATGGTTAAATTGACTTTAAAGGTTAAAGGCAGAGTAAAAGGCAGATTTCTGGTAGCCAATGTTGATATTTGAAATCACCAAAACAAACACACCCCTACCCCAAAAGGGTCTCGCCCCTATTTTGATAGCTCCGCCCCACACATACGTACGCAACCCAGGCAACGATTAGTTCTGTGAAACAAAGCAAAACCAATGTTACACTGTGTCTACACCGGCCGTGAGCGGCGCGGCGCAACAAATCCCCGACAGAAACCTGCTGCCGGGTTCTATTTATGACGTGCTGACACAAATTTCAAATGGTTTTCAGCGGTGGTTTGATCGCGTCCAGTGTAGGCAGACTTTAGCTGTTGTAGACACAGTGTTACTCAGCTATCGAGAAGAAACAAAGCAACCTCGGCGTCCGATCGCAGGCCTCCGCTCCTTGAGTTCTCTCTAGCACTGGAAAGCTGATCCGATATTTACACGGGTCCTACGTCTTGCCTTATCGTTCCGCAGACGTGTTCCTCTGTTGTTTTTTATCCGCCGTCTCTATCTTTCTGTCGCTCGGCTCGGCTAGTCTTCGTCCCGTGCACTGAAAGCTCCACATCACGAGTAGACACGCCCCTTACTGCTGATTGGCTACAAGTTTGTTTTGCTATTCGGCCCGAATCAGTTTTCTAAAGTGTTTTTGAAAAATCCCATACCCTGCCTTTAAAAACGGTGACAACCTCAAAATTGTGTGAGAAATGTCACTTTACCTGATGCTGAAATTGCTGAAGGCTTTGCACAGACAGAGGTCAGCAGACAAATGGCCCTCTGCAGGCTCGTAATTATAGCAGCAAGAGTGCTAATCAACCTCATCTCAAAGGCCAGGATTAACAACCTATTACTGTGCTGCTGTGCACTCTGGCTTACTTCCACTCAGTCACAACATCCTCACGTCTTCATGGGACTTGACCCGACACAAAAGGGCATACAATACTATAATCACCCACTTATATTATAGAGTGCCATCTGCCTTGTAGCATAGTCCAAGTAGTTTTACTGTGCTGTACTTTATCTTGCTCACAGTCACTATTAGATTGTCAGAGCAGTCAAATCTGTATGTATGCACTGTTTGTGAAGACAATGATAGTATTATGCCATAAACAGTTATTTATTTGTTGAATCTGTCCATTACACTACTTAAGAAACCTGCCTGGTCAGTGTGTGGTGGACATGGTCTTAAACTCAAAATCATACGGTGATGCTGTAATGCTGCCTTTAAGTTCTTCTGGGAAGTTCCTACTTACGAAAGTAGTAAATGCAATGTAAAGTGCGATTTTCAGAATAAAATGAGCGCAAGGGACATTTTCATTTCCCGTTTTGCACATTAGGGGTGCAATCGATGCTTTATGTATTTTAGGATTATGTTGGAAAGAATGATGGATAATGTAGTTGTCACATGAAAAAAGCATAATGATAAAACAATGCTAAAAGAAGCTTTATAGCTACACTTCAACAGTATAGAAAATAGGGCTCTATGGGTCTATTTTAAATAAATGGGTCTAGATATGGGTCTATTTTAAATAAATTTACATGCATGCAGCTCAAGATATATTTATTTGCTAGAAAACCAACTAAAAGTGTGATGGTTTAATGCTTGATGCAAGTAATAATATTGTTGTTAAACAGCTGTACTATAAAATCCTTTGTATTATTTTTATTAAATACTTATTTAAATTTGACAATACATGTCTTGTTTTTATGTAAAAACTAGAACACAAATCATAATTATTATTTCATCGACTTATTGAATGGGTAACAAACAGCAGGAATGTATGAAAACTTGAGTGGAAAGAGTTTTTTTTAAACGGTTCACTTTATGGTTACTGAAAGAGGTTTGATTTGGTTCTTGTGCAGAGTATTCAGTGTCAACACCCAGATTTTTCAAGTTTCCCCCCAAAACGTTCATTCATTAGTATGTGATAACTATATGTGAGCCTGGAGCACAAAAGCAGTGTTAAGTCGCTGGGGTATATTTGTAGCAATAACCAACAATACATTGCATGGGTCAAAATTATAGATTTTTCTTTTATGCCAAAAATCATTAGGATATTACGTAAAGATCATGTTCCGTGAAGATATTTTGTAAATTTCCTACTGTAAATATATTAAAACTTAATTTTTGATTAGTCATATGCATTGCTAAGAACTTCATTTGGACAACTTTAAAGGCGATTTTCTCAATATTTTGATTTTTTTGCACCCTCAGATTCCAGGTTTTCAAATAGTTGCATCTCAGCCAAATATTATCCTATCCTAACAAACCGTGCATCAATGGAAAGCTTTTTCAGCTTTCAGAAGATGTATAAATCTCAATTTCGAAAAATTGACCCTTATGACTGGTTTTGTGCTCCAGGGTTGCATATGAATATAGTGATTTGCATTTCCTCTTGTTTGCCATCATGTTCTTTGATTTGCCTCTTGTAAACCTAACACAAAACTAAACTCGATGGGCTGTGTGTTGGGTGTGCTTGCAGGTTGGACACATACTTCCAGATAGAGCGAGGAGCTGGAGCCGTGGCTCATGCGCTGGGCGAGACCGTCTCTCTGGAGAATGCATTCCTCCAGGTGGATGACGTTGGGATGCTGGCTCTGGATGCTGCTCAGGGCCCAGAACTCCCTCAAGGCCAGCTCTACGTTCTCTGGGGAGTGACAGCGGATCTTCTTCACAGCCACGCGAGCTCCGGTCTGCCGTACAGCTGCCTCGTAAACCACACCGTAACTGCCCCGGCCCACCTCCTGGATCAGCTCGTACTTGGCTTGACTGCTCACCATCCTCTTCTTCCTCACCTGTATGGTGTGAAAGAAAGCCGAAACACACAGTATACCATGAGTGGAGTCACGGAGATATTTGTATCGAAAGCCACTTTTAAATGACAAGCCTATCTTGTGACTGAAGTCATTTTTGCTCCACCAGCAGCACCAAACAGACATGCCAAAACTTTTTTTTAAGCAAGTGTAGACAACAAACGCCATTTAAAGTGATGGCTAATAGAAAAGTATTCACAATATACTATTACCATACTGACAAACTAAAGACTTTATCAAATGTATTTGCAGATCAATTTATTTTAGATGTTAATTAGGGATGCACCAATATGAAAATTTTGGCCGATACCGATAACCGATAATCCTTTATTTTTGAAAGCCGATAACCGATTTTTCTTATTGGGCCGATACCGATAACAGAAAAAATTTGCATTTATCGGCCGATACCGATATGGTGGCCGATATATCGTGCATCCCTAATGTTAATTTATCATCAAGTATTTTAGATCAAGTTTTGGCAATTTTGTTGTGGTTTTGCCCCTTTTTTTAAAGTTTAGTTTGAATTATTTTAGTACTTGAACTTAAAGGGATAGTTCACTGAAAATCTAAATTACCCCATACTTGCTCTCAAGCCATCCTAGGTGTATATGAATTTCTTCTTTCAGATGAATACAATCGGAGTTATTTAAAAAAAAAAAAAAATGTCCTGGCTCTTCCAAGCTTTATAATGGCAGTGAATGGGTGTCGAGATTTTGAAGCCCAGAAAACTGAATCCATCCATCATAAAAAGTGCTCCACATGGCTCCGGGGGTTAATAAAGGCCTTCTGAAGTGAAGCAATGCGTTGGTGTAAGAAAATGATCCATATTTAAAACTTTATAAACGGTAATCTCTAGTTTCCGCTAGCTGTTGTACCCGCCGGTGCTTTTGCTGCACCTACGTCATCCGCTGGAACGCCAGCTAGAGATTACAGTTTATAAAGTTTTAAAGATAGATATTTTTCTTACACAAATGCATCGATTCACTTGAAGGCCTTTATTAACCTCTCTGATCCGTGTGGAGCACTTCATATGGATGGACGCACTTTATTTTGCTTCAAAATCTCGACACCCATTCACTGCCATTATAAAGCTTGGAAGAGCCAGGACATTTTTAATATAACTCTGATTGTATTCGTCTGAGAGAAGAAAGTCATATACACCTAGGATGGCTTGAGGGCGAGTAAATCATGGGGTAATTTTCATTTTGGGGTAAACTATCCCTTTGAACCAAACAAAATTAGAAATGTTGCTCTGGCAACTAGTTTTTTTTAATAGGCCTATACATTTTGTCTCATTTCAGTTAATTTATTTATTTATTTTTATTTCAACTAATAAAAAGAATCATCATTACTGCTGTGAATAACAGGGTAATTTAAGGAAATTCTCATCTTTAGCAATTCTCAACATGAATATCAATTTTTCATACTGTATATAATGTTGTGAAACATGTAAAATTGTTTGATTTATAGTTTTTATATTATAGTGTAGACAGTACATTCTATAATATAAATCTGAAGTATTTATACATATTTTTTGGCTACTTTGGTCACATAATGCCCAATATATGAAAATAATTATAACCGTATTATCAGCCAGAATGTTATTCTAAGCGCACTCCTTTTCCAAAGCAGGGATGTTGCTCCATTATCACAATGGTTCCAGCTGGCATGACACCGAGATCAATATCATCTGCAATGTTGATTTCAACTGTACTGTAGGAGAACAAAACTGCTCATAGTCTATGGTCCATTACAGCAGCAAGCTGTTGTATCAAGTTTCTCTTAACATCACTTGTTATGCAACAATTAGTCTCAGTCTCAGACAGACTGTCCGATGAACTGAACTGGCAAGAGCTGCCAATTCCAGTTGCATTGACTGACCGCTACACAACTTCTGGGGGTCAGGGTGTGCAACTTTTTGTTTGTTTTCTCCAGTCTGCCAGGAATAAAACAGTTTAATAGCATGAGGCAGCAGGCTATGGCTAGTCACAGAATTGGCCAACAATTGTAGGGTTCAAAGCCATGAATCTATGAAAGATATTCAGTTTTGTTTGAGGCAATTAGTAGCAAAGCATCACCAGGTACCTCGGATCACAAGTCATTTTCCACCAACTCTGACTTTTCAAACTTTAACAAACACTGTTGTGTCGTTATTTGAACAAGCTGAAATTTGTTGTACAGTAACTGTATATCGTAATAGTATCAATTTTCAGATTTTACGTAAAAAGCAAACTGTGGTTGCTCGCTTTACATGCAAGTCAGATATCAGCTGCTTTCGGTCTAGTGGGTGGTGTTTGGCCAGACGCTACATAATGAAATAGTCTTGTCAATAATCTGGCTCTTCAAGATAATACAACAGAGTAGGCTTCATCTCACTTATTTGCTGCATACCAGTTTCTCTAAAAGATGTTTCTAAGAACATGTTTTGAAAACTGACAATATTTTAGTGTCCAAAGATATGAATGTCATGCGTCATCTTTCAGAGCAACAGTAGTGTTAGGAGTTCACATTCAGGACCACTTAAAAACCAAGTCAACTGAACCCATTTAATATTTATAACTGGACGAAGTATTTTGCTATTGTCACAACCTTTGATTTTTGAAACAGCTTGAGCAGATCTTTCCAAATGACCTCTATTAAAAGTTTTTTTTTATTTTTAATTGCATGCATTTTTGTCGTTTTAAGCTTATTTTCATCTGCAAGTGTCACGTAGTCTCTCAAATGCTTACTTGGTCAACTCCACATTTACCCGCAAACCTGCTTTGTCTCTTTCAATGGTCCATTTTTTATTATTGCATCGTTATTATCAACACTTATAATAACCACTTATAACATAAACATAACCAAACCAACCAACAGACAATGTCTGGCTTTTACAATTCTAGTGAAGGAGAAAGGAGAAAGAGATAAAATAAATAAATAAACAATAACAAACCCATAAAAATATTTAGTTCAAGCTCAGGTTTTGACCCTTTCAATCTTTTGTCATAAACTCTATTTAAAAAAAATTTAAAAGGCAGATTTTGAATTTTTTAGGAGCTAAAGTTGTTTAGATAAGGGTCTATTTAAAAAATATATATATATATTTGTTTACTACGTTACACCTTGCACCTATAATATGCAAGTCCAATTCTCTTTTTTGTGTTCACTTATTTCGTACTGAAACAAGACAGTATCTACCCTAGGCAACTACCCGAGACCAGCATGAAATATGCTCATGACAGTTGATGGGCCAATGTTGCGCGTCTGTCACGAAAGCTTATTATTTGCACGTGTTTTTAAGCCTTGCCAATTAAAACATTCAAGAGATTTTAAAGGGGTCATATGATGCGGCATTTAAATACAAGTAGATGCAAAAGAACTCAACTGAGTAACGCGCTGTGTTCGGTGCGCATCTGTGTGCCGCGTCTCATGCTGCGTTCAAGTCCTCCCGAGTCGTTCGTACTTACGAGTTGACAAGTCGTAATTACGACGTCAGGTGCGTTCAAGTCAGTTTAGTCGGCGGTGTACCTTCTTTTAATAAATTACAAGAAAATACAACAGGGTCTGTTAACTCCGCTTATAGAAAATGAAGAGCAAAGAATTCGCATCAGGTGTGTTTTGCGTTTTTAATATATTTTTTAGACCAGGATCCCAGTATAACTGATTTTCAGCATCAACAAACACTAAAATACAGAGATTAAAAAAAGATGTTAGCTAAATGCAACATGGCAAATCAAAAGATTTTTCACCTATAGGTGCAAAAATGATAGCATTTGTTTTACTTGGATTTCATTAACTAGCTGCGTAACAAGAACATGACCAATTTAAGTTTATAGGACAACTAAACTATCAACTTTAACAAAAATTTACCGTCAACTACAGACGTTGCATCCATCGAGTCCGCCATGTTTCTCATTGACACGCCCCCAACTCGGAAACTCGGGGCTTAAAGAAAATGCTGAGTTTCCCACTCGTAATAACGACTTTGTGGCGGTGTTCATGTGCGTTCAACTCGTAAATACGATCTATCCGACATGACTAGAACGCACCATCAGACGTGCAAACACCGAATTAAGTTCTCCTTTGCATCTTCTTGCAATTGAACGAACAAATACACCTCATCAATTTAAACATTCAAGCACAAAAAGACGTGAAAGAACTAAATTCACTAGCCTAATTTACTAGCTGCTGTCGGTGTCCTTGTTGTTAATCCAAGATAATAAATCCCCATTGCTCTTAACTGAATTAGTTTTAAGAAGAATTAATCTATATTTAATTTATGCAGTGAGGACTACGCAATGATATTTTACATTTGATTATTCTGTTTCTGTACCTGAACACCTTGAAAAATCTTAAACAGTGTTTATAGTATCTTCGTTCTATTTATTTACGATTTCAAACAGGGCCCACGGGTACAACCTGCACCGGGGCCCCGCAAACCCCACCTAGGGCCCTGCCTACTAGGATAACACTACATTAATTTCTTACCACTGAATTAACGGGATGCGCTTCTATCTTTCGGTCAGTAAAACTTCTCGGTAAACATCATGTTCTCTTCAGTTAGATGTGTTATGATATGCTTTTCAGACTACGCTTAACTTTGTCTAAATATTTCAGCTATAAAACTGGATTTATCGTATCACTTAATATCAACACTTTATTAAAAGCTTGTTTCAGACATGGCATTCTGCAAAATATAGTTTATGAAAAAAAATACGCCTTTCAGCATTAGAACAATCTCTCTGTTGGTCATCACTCAGAAACATCTGCATGGTTATGAAAACACAACTACAAATAATCTACAGGGAGGTTCCCAAAAAACAATAAGCAAATGGGAACGTTAGAGGAGCGTTCTGTGTTTGTAGGGTAGCCTATTACAAGTGAGTGGGAGGGACTTTATCATACTAGAAGGCATTTGATTGGACAAAAAAAAAGGTACACACACCTGAGTGAAAGAAGATGCCACAAAAATGTAGCGTTTAGAATGTTCTTGTTAATCATTCTAAAGGTAAATGAAAGTTCCACTAAATTAGGCATTACTCGTGTGCAAAGATATAGCCTGGTGATTTCTCATGTTAAAACGCCATTAGTGCGAATGGTAAACAAACGCGACAGCGCTGCAGACACGTGTGTGTGTGTGTGTGTGTGTGTGTGTGTGTGAGAGAGAGAGAGCAGCTTGACTTGAGGAAGCAGCGATCAAAGGGCAAAGCTAAGGTTACACACACACTGTAATCTGACGGAGTAGTCAAGCAGGAATCGCAAGTGGGAGGGACTTTAATCATACTAGAAGGCATTTGATTGGACAAAAAGAAAAGGTACACACACCTGAGCGAAAGAAGATGCCACAAAAATGTAGCGTTTAGAATGTTCTTGTTAATCATTCTAAAGGTAAATGAAAGTTCCACTAAATTAGGCATTACTCGTGTGCAAAGATATAGCCTGGTGATTTCTCATGTTAAAACGCCATTAGTGCGAATGGTAAACAAACGCGACAGCGCTGCAGACACGTGTGTGTGTGTGTGTGGGTGTGTGCGTGTGTGTGTGTGTGTGTGTGTGAGAGAGAGAGCAGCTTGACTTGAGGAAGCAGCGATCAAAGGGCAAAGCTAAGGTTACACACACACACTGTAATCTGACGGAGTAGTCAAGCAGGAATCGCAAGAAAACACTCGCGTGCTGTGTTTGTAATGCAGTGCTAGTGCAGTGTAAAAGGCCTGTCGGTTGTCTCTTTCGCCCACAGCGCCGCTGTTTTCTCCTCTCCGGCTGGATAGAAGCATGATATTATAGATTGCAGCAGCCCATCACCGCGAGAGCAGATATGCTCGATGCTCATATGTTGCCGTGACAGTAACAGTTGAAGGTGTTTTTCATGACAAAACCCTTCCAGCAGCGCCACATGCACCTGCGCAGCAGTCCGACACACATGCTCGGACAAAGAGTCCTGCTGCACGCACGCACGCACACACATACATACATACAGAGACAAACACGAGCAGCATTACCTTTACACGGTGTTATTCCCAATGTAGCTGATTTCCCTCTGCTCTGCTTTGCTTTTCCTGGCAGCCATTATAAGCGCGAGGCCGCCGCCGCACACACTCCTCGCCTTTCTTACAAAATAGTGTAGTGTAGCGAAAATGAGAAACACCGCCCTCTCTCTCTCTCTCTCTCTCTCTAATGACACATCAGCTGTGTTCTGCCGACCAAAATTCACCATGGTAACTGCAGTTTCACCAAGAGACTTTACGTTTACTTAAAGGGGTCATATGATGCGATTTCAATTGTTCCTTTCTCTTTGGAGTGTTACAAGCTCTTGGTGCATAAAGAAGATCTGTAAAGTTGCAAAGACTAAAGTCTCAAATCCAAAGAGATATTCTTTATAAAAGTTAAGAGTTAACCACGCCTACCTAAAACGGCTCGTTCTAACACGCCCCCACATGTCTATGTCACTGTGTGGGAAGATTTGCATAACGCCACCCAAATGTTCACGCAAAGAAAGAAGGCGTAACTTTTATTCTCGCTGTAGTATTGTTGCCGCCGTCATGTCCTGAAGACACTGTGTGTTTCGTTGTGAAAGTGGAACTACTTTGTTTGGTCTTCCAAAAGAGGACGATATCCGCATAAACACATTTCATTACACCAAATACTGTTCTTTTTAGCAACATCATATGACCCCTTTAAGCTATTTTATAGGAGTTCATATTAGCCATCACTGTCATGCAAAAAAAATTAAGAAAGAAAAACTCAGAAAGCTTCTTGCACTGAAGATCCCGTATATGGTTTTACAGAAGTAACAATATTGCATTAGGCTTTACAATCTAACAGGCTAATAATATTCAGAATATTCTGTGATAGGCTAAAACTAGCCAATAAAGAGCAGAGAACAGAAAAACATCAGACAACTTTAGACAACAACATAAATGAAAAGAAAAAAAAAGACATGCAGCACTTTAAAATTGGCACCCTTGATAAATATGAGCAAGATGGTCGGTGAAAATAACATATGCTGTTTAATTCAACAACAACAACAACAATAATAATAATAAATCCAAATTTTTAGAAGAAAAAAAAATACATAAAATGTGACGAATTACTATAAAATTATAACGTAGGCTATCATTGTATGATGATGATGGTGTTTTTATTTATTTTATTTTATTTATGAATTTTTTTAGAACATGTGTCAAAATACTGGCACCCCTAAAAATCTGAGTAGCCCTAAAAGCGAAAATCGACCTGACTAAAAGTATAGGCTTATATTTCATTCATACTGTGGGGACTTTTAAGTTCAGTGTAAGCCATGGACAAGAAAAGGGACCGTTAATCTATGTAAATATTCGTGAAACACTTGTCAAATAATTTTGTTGTTTGGCAAAACCTTGTTTAAGAAATTCGGCAAAAAAAGTTAAATGTTATTAGCCCTCTTACTTGAGTGCTATTGCTTAAATATAAAAAAATAATCATTCAGAGATATTGTTTCATTCATAACTTGAATTATAGGGACATTGTAATAGGCTTCATCACGCGGTGAATGCTTTTAGACTCTCAAGATGTGTTCTATTGATTGATTGATTGATTGATTGACTGCAAAGTGAGTGACATACTCGATAATGTCATCTCTCAGTATCTCTCCGTCCCTCACAATCACACATAGGCTACAGCAAAATAATGTTATGCCAGGGAAGGGAATGCCTTTAAACTCTAATCATGGACAGGGCCGCTGCTGGTTAAATAGGTGCCTTAAACAGGATTGTATTGTTGTTTCCCCCTCCCTCAAATATTATGGAAGTAAAAAAAACACCTACTATAGGGGTCAAAATAGAACTTTAATAAAATATAAAAGTAAATAAATATATAAATTGTATTATTTACAAATTACAAATCTAGACAGTTACCCATGGCTATGATTAGCTAGAAAATTAAGCAGTTTTACTACGATAAAATCATGGTTAATTTTTGTAAGGGTTGTGATGTCCACATGTTTTTTTGTTGAAGAAATTATAGAGGCAGTGCCATCTATATATAACAAAAAGGTGTCCAAAAATAAAAGATTAAGTGAATATTTGAATTAAATGTTTGGTCAATAGCCTACAAGGATTTGATTGTCCTGTAAGTGTAGCAGCAGCAATTACCAGGCCTTTGGCTCCCTTTGCAGGCATTTGTAATAACATGTAATGAACATAAATTGTTTATTATGTATTACATTATGCATTGCAAAAGTGTTATTGAATGAAACCATATATAATTATTAATTAACCAATCATTATTGCCTCATTGTTTTATATAATGCATTTTAAGTCATTTGAAAGGCTATTGTTGTCAGGGTTCTGTCACTTCGGTCTAGTGTAATTCATAGTTTTGTGACAGAGCCCTGACACTCGCGTCATGTCAGTGTTTTCATGTGAGCGTTCGGCTTCGAGTGTGCTCAAGCCGTGCGCTCTCGTCTGCGTGTACTGTTTCATGTTGGAGCGTGGTGTTCAGATCCCGGCACTCATGTCTTGAGTTTCGGTTTCGTGTCGGGGTCCGGACACTCGCGCTCCATGTTCTGTCTGTTGTGGGAGCGTGCGGTCTCGAGTTCGCTCGGCCGTGTGCTCTTCTGTCCACGTGTGTTGTGTTTTGTGAAGCACGCGGTTTGTGTTCAGCCGCGTGCTTGTCTTGTTGTCTTGTGTGAACACGCGGCTTATGAGTTTTCTTATGAGGCTCCTTGCCCTGCCGGCCCCGCCCAAGC
>NW_015505389.1:414691-421364 GCF_001515645.1 Sinocyclocheilus grahami | reverse complement strand
GAACGTGTCAGGTTACATATGTAACCATGCTTCCCTGAGTAGATAACAAGACACTGCGTCCTCTAGGGGTTGCTATGGGGAACACCTTCAGTGTGACCGTGTCTGAAGCATATATCTAAAAACTACAATAACATTGGCCAGCGACAGCCTATGACGTCATTACCCTGCGCAATCACAGTATAAAAGAGCGCCAGGAGAACACGTCATCCGCTTCTTCGTCTGAATCTTGTGTCCGAAGCATGGCAGGGAAACTAGAGGATACAGTGTCTCGTTCCCTACTCAGGGAACCATGGTTGCATACGTAACCTGAGACGTTCGCTTTCAAGCTTTGAACTGCGTCCTCTAGGGGTCGCTATGGGTAACAGTATACCACGCCACCATGCTGAGGGGAGTGCATGCCAAACCACAGGCGAGCACTAAGTACCAACTCTACCAAAGCTTTAAGGGAGTTGCCCCTGGGACGTTAGACGGCTGTAAGTGACATTACTCCCTACGGCCAAAGGCCTAAGCTACATACCCCCCAAAAAACTTGCCTGTTAGGGCCAGGACTCCTGGGCCCAGGGTAGAGCTTAAAGGCTTGGAATCAGGAAGAGATTCCTTTAAGGGGATACGACCAAGCACCTAGAATCATACTAGGTCTTGGCCTGTCACCCAGGGGGCTACCGCTTGCTCTGCATGAGCTTGCTGAAGGAACTGTCTCAACAGACCCCTAGTAGCAACACCCTGTTAAAGTAGGTATCCTGAGGATACATAGGTAGAGTGGTGCCCAAGGTGTAACTGGGGCCTAACCGACTCAAAGAAAGGGTACGAAGCCGCTGCCCATAGCCCCTACCATACAGGATTTTAGAAAAGAACGCAAAATGCTTGATGTGCGAACTTACCACAGCGTGGATTTTAGAAAGTGCACAGGGACTTCGCGTGCACACTTATCATATCATGGATTTTAAAGATACCGTTCTAAGGGGCCTTCGTGGCACTCTGAAGGAGCAGTCCATAGATGGAAATGGCACATCCCAAGAACAATACGTCTGAGAAGTCACCAACTCATCCTCATGGTATAATGCTAGAATGGCTAGCAGTAAGTTACCTAGCTGAGGGAGCATAACACCCAGCTCTCAGCCAAGAGGGGGCTTGACCTACAGTATGTTCGTTAGAAATCCTGAAGGGTAAGCGTACTGCAAGCTTAGCCAAAAACTCAGCGCATCAGGGAGACAGAGGAAGGGCCTAGTTCGCCTGATGTTGCCGGTTCCAGGTGCTCTGGGAAAACAGAGAACTCAACTCTCCACGTGAGAGGAGGACTCCAAATTCAGAAAGGAGTAGCGTGCTCATAGGCAACCCTCTGATAGAGGGGAGCACTGCTAAACACCACCACGAGAACAGCCCATGGAGCGGGGAATTCAACTCCTCAGAAGGGGAGAGAACTTGAACGCTCAGAAGAAAGCACCATGCTCATAACCCTCTACAGTGAGAGGAGCGATGCTTTAAAAATGTATCAACAGAGACACACTAGTTGAGTGGAGCCCAAGGCGAGTACCGGGGCCTAAGCCAACTCACTAAGCCAAGAAAGGGAACGAGGCTGACAACGCATAACCCTTTCCATACAGGATTTTAGAAATTGCGCAGAGTGCTTAGCGTGCACACTTACTACCATGTGGATTTTAGAAAGTGTGCAGAGTGCTTAGCGTGCACACTTACCACCATGTGGATTTTAGAAAGTGGACAGAAGCTTACCGTGTGCACTTACCATAGTATGAATTTTATAGAGATCTGCTCACAGATGTCCAGAAGTCCTCAGCCACTCAATCGGGAGTGGCAGGCTCAAAGACAACCCTCTGAGGTGAGGAGAGCACTGTCTGACTTGACCCGAATAGAGGCAGCTTATCAGGGAAGTAGCAAGCGGCCCAACTACCTGATGTCACTGCCACAGAGCGACTCATAGCTAACCCTCACAGAGAGGAGAGCACTTCTTAGCTCGACCAGAAGGGGGCACTAGATTAGAAGGGGTAACCCAGCAGGGCCCAATAAGAGACAGTCCACTGGTGCAGCTGGACACGGTCTCATGCTCTCTATCTCGATAGAGAGCGTGGGTCCCGTATAACCAGACCTGAAAGAATTTGAAGAAATAGTGGGACCCAATAACCCACTGCGTATAGAGCTTACTGCTCCTCAGAGCAGAAGCACAAAGGAGGGGTTCCCACAGAAACATAAATCCCTCTTACCTCAGGGAACGCAGTGTGCTCTAGCCCACTCCACAGAGGGGTGATTATTGGTTCAACCATAAGGGCAGTGTGACAGTGAGGACCCACGGGCCCGACCGTCTATGGAGCATTGAGCTCCTCAACGCGTCAGCATGAGAACGTGCATGAAGGTTAAGGAACAATTAAAATCTCGGGAGACCTCTCGGGGTGAGAAATTAGTAGTTCGCACCTGGCCAGAAGATAGGGAGCATGTCGCGAAGCATGTACTCAGATGAGTACTAGCCCACGAGAAGGACCCACAGGTCCTGAGGTTGCAGTGTTATACTGGGGACCTAATGCTGTGAGACTTCCTCAGAAGCCCAGGCTGCGTGTCGAAGCTGAAGATGAGGGCTATCACCAGCCTGGAACCAGAACCGATGAGTGAAACCATCACTGTAATCGGTCAACAGCAGGAGGTCCTGACTTAGCAGGTGGGTCAAACCTAAAGTCAGAAAAACAGAACAGGTCAGAGTAGAACTGCAGAGAAAGACTAGCATCAAATACACAAGAGCTAGCAGTAGAGTAGATAAAAATGAATCGTACTCACCAACCATGGCATGACTCAGGCTCATGATATAGGCTGGAGGCAAAGTCCGAAGCCTGGACCCATGTGGAATGAAGGATTTAAAGGCAGCCGAGCATGTCTTGGCCTCCTTAAACCTCACGACCACCGTCTCGACGGAAGTGCCAAAAAGCTCAGAAGGGGAAACTGGCACATCAAGAAGAAAGCCCTTCTCTTACAACCTGATATCCACCAGACTCACCCACAGATGTCTCTCCGTAACCACCATGGATCTGACAATGGCAGTGGTGGTCTGCTTAGCAGCATGGAGAGCAAGATCCGTGGTGCGACGCAACTCAGCCACCTCATCAGGGGATAGACCCTGCCTTTGTCCAGGTCTTTCAGCAGATCAGCCTGAAAAGCCTGAAGCACCACCATGGTGTGCAACGAGACTGCTGCCGTGCCTTAAGAGAAGATGTCTCCCCCATGGAGAGATAGCAGGCCAGCATCTCTTCAACAGGTGGCATCATCTCATAACCATTCTCACGCATCCCCTCAATGTTAGCATAACTAGTATGCTGGAATCTGTGGATGCGGGACAAGAAAGGATTTTTCCAAACATCCTTGATCTCCAAATGAAGATAGGGAATGGAATGGAATTTATTAATTTTTTTACTCAAGCTGGAGTGCAGTATAATGTGGTTACCTGAGAAGGACATGATATAAACCATCTGTCCAATAACTGCAGACAGATCCACACTATACATTTCCTATGTAAACAAAAGGAAATTACTGATAGGGAGAAATTTCCCGTCAGGTCCTTTCCATGTTCTCACCGTGATGCAACGCGCAGCATGCATTCAGCTCCCGCCGGAGCTAAACACTCTCCGCCCAACCGCTAGGTTACCTCGGAAATCAAGCGCGAATGAAAACTGCTGCCGCGAATGCATCGCTATTCCCGCGAGAGGCGAACGCACCCCCTCAGTAGTCCCGCAAATGCATCACAATGAGCACAAGCAGCCTCATCGTGAAACGAGCGCGTTCAATTCATGCTTGTCCCTCACAAGAAATAAGCAATGAATGCAAATCGCATCCAAGTCCCTCGAGAGCTGAACGCGCTTGCTCTTTACCACACACATACACACAGCACGTGAGCCGTGTGAAACTGCAGGTATCAGAGCAAAGCCTCTGGCGAGAAACATGCACTCCTAGTCGTGTTTAGCTTAACGCTAACATAAACAAATGGTCAGTGAAGATGAAGAAGCGGATGATGTGTTCTCCTGGCGCCCTTTTGTACTGTGATCGCGCAGGGTAATGACGTCATAGGCTGTCGCCGGCCAATGTTATTGTCGTTTTTAGATATATGCTTCAGACACTGGTCACACTGAAGGTGTTCCCCATAGCGACCCCTAGAGGACGCAGTTCGAAGTTCCCTTGAAAGGGAACCATGATTTTTGGTTTTATTCGTGTTAAAACCATGGCTAATATTCGTAATGGAACATGGCAACTCAGAGAGAATATTAGATTCATTGTTGGTGGTGAAATTGTTACCGACAATAAAACACATTATTAATGTGTTATTATTACAGCCAAAAAAGTTTCACAGGATTATGAATGTACCTGAAAGTATGGCTCCATAGTTAGGAGTGGATAATTTAATCAGTTGTTTATTATTCATGTAACAATGCATATTACTGTTATAGTTTTTATTAATAACCATTGCTATTATAGCTGATAACTTTGTCTAGTGCTCTTATGAATGTTTATAGCATGACTTCTTCATGACTAGTGTTTGCATATTTCATTTCATTCTGTAACCTACCTACTTGTTCTACAGATCTGTGCACTAGTGTTAAATGCTACTGTTTTTGACAGCATTGATAACGTTTCTGACAGATAATATCAAGGTTTTTTTTTGGAGGGGAGGTTTGCGTTTCCCTTACCGAATGTTGTATCCATGGGCCTTTTTGATACTGTCAGTTTAAGGGTGCTTTCACACTAGCACTTTTGGTGCTCACCCGGGTTCGATTGACGTCAGAGTTCGGTACATTTGGATGATGTGAACGCTGTCTTCCGAACTCGAGTGCGCACCCACGAACCGTACCCGAGTCCGCTTAAAAAGGGTGGTCTGGGGTACGGTTCAAGTGAACTCCGGTACGGTTCGCTGCTGATGTGAACGCAATCGTACCAAATCATGGAAGTGAACCGCTATTAATGACGTATTATTTGATAAAAATGTGTGTTTCTGTGTGTTTCACTCACTTTCTTGAAGTGCGTGACTGACGCGCTGCAAGCAGAGAGCTGTATATGTGATTTCTGTTCACCTTCAGAGTACTTTAGAGCATTCGCAGTACATTCGTAAGGCAGACGTAAGTGCCGTTATGTACTGAAGCTTTGGAAACAAAACCAACAGTTCAAAAACATAAATATGAAATTGAAGAGAGCCTTGCTACGCATTTTGCGCAACATCCTATAGGTTCTGTACTGGAATTAGTCAAGTAGTTCACCTGTTTCGAGAGATTTGTTCATTTTGCTGAACAAAACTCAAAGGTCCAAGTCGGTAAAATGATCCGAACTTCCCATCACTAGCACGGATGTGGAATCATGGTTGGGATGGATAAGTTTTACATAATACACAGCATTATTAATCTAAAGGGGATGGTAAGGAGCATAGTGGTTTTACAGAGGGGATGCTTTTTTGCAGAGGTGTAAAGTATTGGAGTAAATGTAATTAGTTACTGTACTTGAGTATCTTTTCGGGTACTTTGTAGTTGTACTGAGTATCAAAGATATTAGCAACTTCTACTCTCTACTTCACTACATTACTGAATGAGTATCTGTAGTCTTTACTCCACTACATTTGAAATGAGTGTTGCAGTTACACATTACATTTTGCATTGACCTAGCTTTTTCTGCAGCAGTTTATTTCTGTTACAAAAGACGTGATACTGCCTATTACAGGTCACTGAAAGTACTGCATCTTCTGCGTTTTGCCCTTACTCGCCCAACCTTGTTAACAAGGCTGCTTTATGTGAATGCGAGTTCCTTAGCAAGTATTTGTGAATCAGAGGTGTTTTATATATGAGATGAGGACATGACTGCAGCCGGCAATGAGGCCCAAACCAGCACATTTACCAATTAATTCTTTAAAAATCCTACAATGTGATTTTCTGGATTTTTTTTTTCTCATTTTGTTTCTCATAGTTGAGGTATACCTATGATGAAAATTACAGGCCTCTCTCATCTTTTTAAGTGGGAGAACTTGCACAATTGGTGGCTGACTAAATACTTTTTTGCCCCACTGTATATAGCCCTAGTTTTTCCTTAGTTCCTTGTGAGTTGTTGAATGTAATGGTTGCCAGTCATTCTGTTCTTCATTCCCTTTGGTTTTTGCTTTATTGTTTGTTCTAGTTTTTCCATGAAATACCAGCACATAGATCCTTGCCTCTGCCTGTTTTCCCCAGCTTCTCCACAACGTTACAGTTTTTCACTGGCGTGTCTCTTTGACTAGTGCGTCTTTGAGCCTATATTTAGTATAAGTAAAATACTTAAGTATTGTTAAAATCAGATACTCTTAAGACTTTTACTCAAGTTGTTTTGGAATTGGTGACTTGTAACGTGTAGTGGAGTAATTTTCACCGTAAGGTATCTGTACTTTTACTCAAGTATGGTTTTTAGGTACTCTACACCTCTGCTTTTTTTTGTCATTTTTTTCAATAAGGGGGATGCAATTAAAAGTATACTGTATATGCATCTAGAATTCATATATAATTTAGATTTGTCTGTTATTTGATTTGTTGATTTATCTATCATTTTTCAGTTTTAACTAAATATATAATTGTAGTTATTCACTTGTCAAAAAACAAACATTTAACTTGAAAATGTGATTTATTTTGCACTATTAACACATCATATATATATATATATATACACA
>NW_015505389.1:397944-414606 GCF_001515645.1 Sinocyclocheilus grahami | reverse complement strand
ACGACATTCTATTGTGTTGAGATACACCTGTATGTATATATATATATATATATATATATATATATATGTGTGTGTGTGTTAAAAATTATACGAGGTGTTATTTATGGGGTTGAATTTTATTCAAGTCCTTCTTATTTTATTTATTTTTTTACTACTTTGCAAATGTCTCTTATTCATAATTTTTTTAGCCTTGTTCCAGACCCAGATTTCAATACTAATCTATGAAAATCCAACAATTTTATTTTGTGCGCAAAGAATGATGATCTAAAATAGAGAAAAATAAAGCATGAACATCACAGGCATTGTTTCCAACAGAACATATTTGCCCCAATAAAGTTAATTACCGGTATATATATATATATTTACTATTTCCATAATCCAACAAACCAAGACTTAGATGAGTTTATTTCTTCATCAGAACGGATTTAGAGAAATGTAGCATTGCATCACTTGCTCACCAGTGGATGCTCTGCAGTGAATGGGTGCCGTCAGAATGAGAGTCCAAACAGCTGATAAAAACATCACAATAATCCACACCACTCCAGTCCATCAGTTAACATCTTGTGAAGAATGCTAAATTTCTCCAAATCTGTTCCAATGAAGAAACAAGCTCATCTACATTTTGGATGGCCTGTGGTCAAGTAAAATTTCAGCACATTTTCAAAAAAAATCTTCTTTAATCAATGTGCCACACAATCAAACCACCTGTGAAAGAAACACAATGCCAGCATAATCATAAAAAGATATTTATTCACTAGAAAGCAGTTGTCAATGTTAACACTAAAGCAGATTTTTGGGCACAATATTCTTGGCATGCTTTGTCACGATGACCTGAACATGAAACCATTCTCTCAGAAACCAATCAACATGGATCACTCCATCAACCGAGCTCCATGCCATCTGTTTGCCATATTCAATGTGGCTACATTCTTTGGTCACTGGAACACTAAACGCATTTGCCTTCATCACACAAAAAGTGGAACAAACAGTCCTGACCGCACCTGAATGACGGCACAAGATGACTGAAGGAAACACTAACTGAACCTGAGCAGGGCTTCATATTTGAGCAGCATCTGGAGCCCTGAGCATCAGTGAGCAACAATTAGAATAATAAACCAATCAAGGTCACCAACATTGATTATCCTCTTCATTAAGTAGAACCCAACAAGAAATAATTAACATAGTCCTGAGTTAACAATCTCAGGGTACATTACAGTACAATAATAAGCCAACTGGAGCAATATTACAGTTGCACTTCTCTTGTGAGTTGGTCTAAATGTAAATCAAAACATTCACACACATTTGACCAAAACTGAGTCAGTGCAGCTACATGGCAAACGATCGCATGTCCAAAATGAAATACATAAAACTAAAGCACGCACACATTTCTCTCACACACACTTAAATGGACAATGTTCTGGAAACATGTCAATTTAATATATTTCAACACACCCTGAGGTAGACTTGTATAGATTCAAAACAAGTTCTGTATCTTGTTCTCACGTTAAATAAAGATGAAAAAGAAACAATACAATAAAATATTGAAATGAATATACAATAATGGCATGAATACAATCCTACCAATGAGAAAGAAACCTTCACATCCCTCAAACTGAAAACTTTTCCACGAGTTGTTTGAGGCGAGAGCCATCCACCAGACACTATATTCAACTACTCCAACACATACTCCCATGCAATAACATACGAAAACACTTCAGATTATTCAGAGGGGGAAAAAAAAAAATCTGCAAAACACTCTTGTGGAGCAGTGACGCGCTGTTAGTTTAGAGGTTTAACTAACCATTGTGCCATTCAACCTGTGCTCAACACATTCTCTGCTTGAAACCAAACTGGTTCCTGCTTTGTTGTAAGAAATGGTACAAATGTGTATTTTATTTTTCCACTGAGTTTCTGAAAGTCTGAGGACTAATGTCAAATATACAAAAAGGCTTGAAGTATACACAATTACACTTTCATCTGGCAAAGACTAGATGCTTTCCTCAAACACAGTGAAGCTTGACAGCTCAGTTGCTCTCCGTCAAAACCAGAACAAACATGAACTTCAAGCAGTCATGGGGATAAACCACATCCAACGTTAAAACTCTGAAATCAGTGTTTTTAGAACAAGAAAGGCCATACAAATGGAGAGTTCCGGTCCTTGATTCTGATTGGTTGAGCCGCATTCGAAGCTGTTGTAAATTACTCTACAAACACACACCTTTGTTTACTTCGGTGTGTTGCTTGGCCACCACTTCGTTGCAACCACAACTGTTTCTGAGGAGCTACATTGTTTGGTGGAAGAATAATGTTTTTATTATTATCATTACACTTTATTGGCTCTGTTTTATTTTGTTAAACCTTACTACGTATATGGAATAACCGTTTTATAAAAGATATAAACCCTGTGAAGCCGTGGTTTACAGTGAATTTATAACCGCTAACTCTGCTTCGCATCATACCTAACAACACCCCTTAGCGGTTATAAATTCACTGTAATCCACGGCTTCTTGGGGCTTATTGCTTTAGTTTGCACCGTGAATCCCAGTCGCCAGCTGTCAATCAACTCCCTACTACAGTTAAAAGCATTATTAAACTATGAAATAATTAGCCAAACGATTCAGCTCTTGTTAAGACAGACCAAACCGTGTCCATCGCAACATCACAGTTTGAATGGCTACAAATAAATAACAGTGGTTTAAAAAAAAAAAGTTTACAGTTATTTACAATAAAGTGAGATCAAGTCAGGATCTCCTCTTCAACAAACCCGATACATCATTAGTGTCTCATATGACGTTTACATAAGAAAAGAGGAACAAGATTATCATAAAAATATGTGCTATTGTCTTGGCTCTGGTTGGGAATCTGGTCGATTTCTTCAGGTCACTGCCTAGAATTTCCCATGTCTTTAAATGAGAGCGAGCCTTTGTTACAATTACACAGCATTAAATAATCAAAGAAAGCCACTGTGTCTTTCTTATAGTACCTAACTGATGACAGTGCAGTCTAAATATGTCCACTGATGATACAGAGAGGCTGAGGTAAAATATGCACAAACACAGCATTTTAAATCAAAAAAAGGTAAGTCAGTATGATTTCTCCAGTGTACAGGTGAATGACAACTGCCATCAAAAAGCAAGAGAGTGATGCATTTCACCAGTTTCACCACCATCCAGGCTCACTGCCATATGTAAGCATGATGCATTTTGATTGTTTCAGAACAAATCTAAGACACTTTGCTAGCTAAGGCAGAAAATAAAAGTCTTTCTCTCACACATTTGCTTCACACTCTCAGGGCAGATCTCACAAAACCGGTCAAGCACATTAATCTACATTGTAAAAAATGACCGTGAATTTAACGGTAAAAGACTGTAAAAATGCTACAGTAAAAACCTGTTAAATGGTTAACGCTAAATTCCCCTACTATATACGGTGAAAAACTGTATTGGACATTACATGTATTGGAAATTAATGTTACGGTAGTATACCATTTTTGGAAGTGAAAAAGACCGTATAATTTACAGTGAATAACCGTAAATTGACATTCCCAGAATTCCCTGCGTTATATTTCACATTTGATGTTTTTTTGTTGAAATAATAGTTTCTTCTTAGTTTTTTCTTATCAGTTTTGTATATTAGGGTTGTGTGTTACTCCTAATGTTGTTAAATGAATGTCTATTGCATTATTTCAGTTTCATGTGTGTTACCATGATGGTGTTTAGTGTTTGTGTGAATGACACGGTGCACCTTCTATATATGTTATTATCTAAAAGCTGCTTGTGATGAGCTTTGGTTCATCATGTGACTTTCTCATCACCACCTGCACTGTGCACCTTCTATATATGTTATTATTTAAAAGCTGCTTGTGATGGGCTCTGGTTCATCATGTGACTTTCTCATCACCTCCTGCAGTTGAGTACTTCAGTAGGTCGGTATATTAACATTATATCAGTTAATAGAATTACGGTATTTAACTGTAAATTTAATTTAAAACCGTAAAACCTAAAACGGTGCTACCGTGTTTTTGTTTTTTTACAGTGTACTACAAAATTTTACCCAAAAATCAATAGAAAAAAAGAGATTATCATTCAAACTTTATGCAAGCATTGTGACAAATGTATGTATGGGGGGGGGGGCTTAAATTCTGACTTGGACATGTTTTTTGTGAGATTTGCCCTCTATTTCATGATTATCCATCTGAAATATCTGGTTCATCCCAAATCATTTGTGTGAATACCCAGATCGCAAAGATGACTGTCAAAAATAAAGATGGATATGATAGTGATCATATTTTTCCAAGCATAACATTCAATATCAGTGTAATCTGGTTTTAGATTTCCTGGCTAAAGTACAAAAGTGAGCGGCGACATTCATTTCTGCTGTTTGAAGAAGAAAAACCTGAGTTAGTTCTGAAAGCAGCTTTCTGATTGGTGCTTGTGTTCCCCTGAAAACCTTCCCCGACTAATCAGAGCTGTCGGGAGGGAAGGGGGTGTGGCTCATGTCCTCTTCTTCTCCTGTAGTGGAGGCTGTTGATTTTCCCTGAGATCCCGGGGACAACTGCTGTGCTTTGATTGGACAGTTGGCCACCATGTGGGTGATGCTTTGGCAAAAATGGCACTTTTTCGGCTGAGGTGGCAGCTGGCATTCTTTGGCGTGATGATTCGGCCCTCCACAGTTGAAGCATCTGCAAATAGTGCAGGAAAACAAATGTGTTATTTGCAGGAAAGACCACTAGAGGGCGTAAAATAATGTTGGATTCACATATGCACCATGTACTAAGAGGAGTTTAGTACAATGCATAAATGTCACTAAAAGTCACCATTTTGAGTTAGTGATTCATTTAAATGAAAGCTTCCGGTGCATTTAAGCCCATCCGCTCTCTATATTGTGGGGGCCGGAGGAAGGAGGTGTGGTGTAGAGGAGGTGGGGCATCTCTTTGGCTCTTTGTTTCAATATGTTGCGTGACCTTTGCACTTTGATCCCTGCTGCCCACCCCCACCCCACTCACACACATCACACCTCAGGGTTGCCATGGCTGCAGTCACCTCTGACCTTTCTCAGGCACCTACATCTGTTATTAATTAAATGGACAGGATCTGATCCTCCGTCAGGAGACACAGATCCAGAGAGATGAAATAGCAATGACAAACAGCAGGAGAAAGTATGTTATGCTAGCACACGTTGAATTTGTGGTCTCTCACAGAACTGAAAAAATGCACTACTGCAAAACCAATCACCGTCATTCAAGCACAATTGCGAAAGCTGCACTCGCTTTGATCCGGATCCACACTCAGCCAACCAGCGTGATTAGACGCAGCGGAGGACGGTGCTTATCGATAACCTGCAACTCTGCCGTTGGGGGGCGGGTGACTCTCTGTGAGCCTAAATTCTGAGCTATGAGATTTTAAACAACCTATTTATCCAGCAGGTCAAGTCGCCAACACACAGGGTGGGGGAAGGAAATGCTCTCCGTTTGGTCAGAACCGGAGATATTGTGTCAAAACAACATCTCAGAACATCTCAATGTTTTTGCAGAAGAATCACAAGAAACAATGAACATGTCCTGGTTATATTTTACCCTATAATCTTCAAGAAATAAGTTAAAAAAACAAAAATGTTTTCAAAGTGATCTATAGCTATATCTATCTATCTATCTATAACGACACTCACCGATCTCCTTTTGAACGGCGTTTTTGGGCACCCTTGGGTTTCTTCTCGCTGCCCACGCATGGCGCCCCGCCTGGCCCCGTCACCCATAAGGACTCCAGACCCTTAGAGGATCTTTTGAAGGTGAACTCCACTGCTTCTCCTTCCTTCAGACTGCGGAAGCCCTCCATATGAAGCTTGCTCTGCAGAGATGGGGTAGATGTGATGTGCTTTAGAGGCTTGGATCATATTTATGCTGTGATTTATGTATAAGTAATTACTTGTAGGGCTATAAATGTTTTCATGATTACCAGCCCATTTCTCCTGCCATTAGACATGAAGTTTTTTTTAAATGTTTAATATTTATGTAGGTAAATTTCTAGTCATGCAAATATGCAGTTGGTAAATATCTTTTTAGGCCATGTATGACATATGTAATAATTATGAATACTCATGTATGGTGATAAATAAATAAATACATACATAATAAATTAATTAATTACAAATAATAAGAATAATAAATTAAAAATTAGTAAAAAAATAAAATTAAAATACATAAAATAAAAAATAAATAATAATAATAATAACAACAATAATTATAAATTAAAAGTAAAAAAATAAATAAAAATAAAATAAAAAACTAAATAATAATAATAATAATAAATTAAGTAAAAAAATGTATAAAAATAAAATAAAAAACTAAATAATAATAATAATAATAAACTAAAAGTAAAAAAATAATAATAATAATAAATTAAAAATAAGTAAAAAAATAAATAAAAAGAAAATAAAAAGAAAGAAAGAAAGAAAGATAAGAGAAAGAAAAAAGAAAAGAGAAAGAAAAAAAGAAAAGAAAAGAAAAAAGAAAAGAAGAAAAGAAAAGAAAAAAGAAAAGAAACAAAAGAAAAAAAAAGAACTGCTATATTTCTTGTACCATTGCAAAATGTAAACTATATTAGAGCTCAGCTTTAATCTGATAAATGCGACTACAAGGCATATACATATTAAGATATTCTAAACATTAACATTGTGATTTTAAAGCAGCTTTGAAACCATTTGTATTGTTAAAAAGAGCTATACAAAATTGGACTTGAATATATTGTAAATATTTAATATGCAGTTAAAAAAAATATATATATATATTTACAATATATTCATCAAATATTTACATAGTGCTTTTCACAGTACAAATAGTTTCAAATGTTGTATTTGAGTGCAATAAAATGCAATTACTACTTCAGATTCAGCACACCATAGATGTACACGGCACATTTTCACTTTGTGCCATCTACACAGAAATACATTTGATCAAGTCACGTTTTGTCAAAACACTTTAACATTATCATTTGTCCGGGAGGTTTGCGGTCCTGAAAGAAATGTGAAAATGGCATCTTCCCTGCCCCCAATACCGTGGCTACATTGCCTTTGAAACCGCCTCGTCACTTAACACTCAGATGTCTCTACCAATTAACTTTGAATACTTGCATCATCAATGGCTGCTTCTGAAACTGAAGGCTCAAGCTAGCAGCCTACACAGGCAAAATCTTGCAAGATATCTTACGCAGTATACATGCTGCGTTCAAAATCCAACCAGACAATGGCATCTTAGCTGACATGATGTTACTCAACACTATATTCAGCTGTACCAATGTAACAGCCTCCCATCACATTCAGGGTGCATTACTTACTATACATCGAGATCACATCAGACCAATTTAGCAGCTAACAGATACGCTGGGGGCCCAAAATGTTTGCCTTTATCACAGTTGGTAAATCCAGCCCTGATCGCACATTTTGTACTTGCACGGTTTCTCATGAAAAAGCATTGAAAGTGTGGCTATTGGCATGAATGGGACGGGCAGATGAGCTTCCCCAAAATAACTCCATCTGGTTAAATCTCAGCCAGTTTGCAGTGGGAAAAGGTGGGGGAAGCTCACATTCCTGAGATACTTGCTCTATAGGCACGTGGAAATAGGGCTTGAGAAAGGATCTACCTTTAAAAACAACCTTCCGCTTGTACTCTTAACAAACAACCGCTTGGAGACCAAAAACCTGACTAGTTAGTGTATTTGTGAGATCATGCATCAAGTTGACTCCAGCCTTGGTGTTTAGAGAACTATCTGCTTTGGCGGTGGTGATGGTCTGTTACCTTAAAACCTGCCCTTGTAATAAAACTGCTTATCTTCTCGCCAGGACATTCCTTGGGATAATGTTTTTAGTCTTTTACACATTAAACTCTTAATGGCCTGTAATAAATTCCACACATTCTCTCGGAGCAAAACACTGGACTGCTTTTCTTGTTTAATGAAGTGAAAGAGATTAAACCATCTTTCTCGCAGTCGTTCAAAACCGTATGCATTTCATTCTTCTGCATTAAAAAAAAAAAGATGATATTTTGAAGAACACTGTGGCACAAACAACACTGAACAGCACTGAATTTCATTGTATGATTTTTTTACAAAAAAAATACACTTGTGTAGCATCGACGAAAGCAAGTCATACAGTTAAAACATATTTGATTTGTATTATGGCTAACTGCTTCAGTAAAATAACAGCAGCTCAGGCTCACTGCGAATACATGCCTGTGGAAACATTTCTGCAAAATGATATTGCATTACTTCTTGCATGTTCGGTGACAATTTCAAAGTAAAACTCGAAAATGCGTCACTTAAAATGCATCGAGGTTTATCTGAAACAAATAAACGGGAAACTGACAAGGTTTTATTACAGTACATTGGTTGTTGTATGTATTGCAGCTGTTTGAAAATTAAATGTCAGGAGTACAGCACTCTAATATTAATGCTCTATCTGGTTTGAAAACAATGTATCACCTACACTAAACATAACTGATAGTATTAACAAAAGCAAACATGCGACTAAAACGCATTTGCTGAAGCAACCATGCGATTTTAGCTTGTTTCTACAAGCCTTTGAGCTCTTTAATCGTGACTGGTTTCACAGGATTCACACTAGAGCGCACAGAGTCCACATCACAAGTGCAATGCTGTACCAGATGCGCTACCGAGCAAGTTTACATTTTTGACATTGTCGGCCCATTTCAGGCTCCACAAGGAAAACAGCTTATAAATCATAGTCCATTTAGTAAAAACTTACTTTTTTAAATTAAAACGTTTGAAAATTAAACAAATTGTATAATCATTATGTAAAGTTAGCTGAATGAATGAATGAACGGCTGAATGAATGACTGAATGAACGACTGAACGGCTGAATGAATGAATGGCTGAATGAATGAATGGCTGAATGAATGAATGGCTGAATGAATGAATGAACGGCTGAATGGCTGGCTGGCTGAATGAATGAATGAATGGCTGGCTGAATGGCTGAATGAATGAATGGCTGAATGGCTGAACGGCTGAATGAATGAATGGCTGGCTGGCTGGCTGGCTGGCTGGCTGGCTGGCTGAATGAATGAATGGCTGGCTGAATGAATGAATGGATGAATGAATGACACTTCACCACACCATCCCCCCTGGTTTTTATTATTATTTACAATTTGACTACTGGTCATATGAATGGCTGGCTGAATGAATGAATGGCTGGCTGAATGGCTGAATGAATGAATGGCTGGCTGGCTGAATGAATGAATGAATGGCTGGCTGAATGAATGAATGGCTGAATGATGAATGAATGGATGGCTGGATGAATGAATGAATGAATGGCTGGCTGAATGAATGAATGGCTGAATGGCTGAATGAATGAATGGCTGGCTGAATGAATGAATGGCTGGCTGAATGGCTGAATGAATGAATGAATGAATGAATGAATGGCTGGCTGAATGAATGAATGGCTGAATGAATGAATGAATGAATGGCTGAATGGCTGAATGAATGAATCTTCACCACACCATCCCCCCTGACAATTTGACTACTGGTCATAACATAGTATTCTGCTATACTGGTATATTTTTTTTGAGTTTTCCAAAAATATAGTGAGAGGCACATTTTCCCATTGAGCCCATGGTGAAAAATAGCTTGACTGCCTTTAAAATGTAGGTGCTAAGAGGCTGATCATTTCAAACACTGCTAGCTACACCAGGTGGTCCGCGCTTCGGCTCTCACGCGACGTCAGGTTTAACTGACACCCATCTCTCAGAGCCTCCCAACCCCCGCCAAGGCTTCCTGAAACCATCCGTAGCTCCATCCTTCTCTACCACTCGCCCTCCTCTTTTACTACAGAGTTTTTTTATGAATGAGTTCAGCGAACAACCCCCTCCCCCCAAATACTCCCTCCCTTCCTCCAATCTCTTGATCTCCACTCCCAACATTCTCCCTCAGCAGGTCTTTCAACTATTCTTCACCATTAATTATGAAATCTCTCTCCACCCGCCTCGCTTTTTGGTCATCTCTGCACACAAACACCATTCATTCAGTGGTTCTCTAGTCTGAGGAAGGCAGGATTTCCTCCTGTGGGTTTGAAAATGACCTCTTGGTTATCAAAACCACACAACCTAAGAACATCGAGAAATCTTCCTCCAAACAACCAAGCTCAAATTCACACTGCGCAGTACTACAAATGTCGTCCTAAAGGGTTAATACACATTTAAATATGGAACACATCTTAAAGGGATAGCTGACCCCAAAATGAAAATCCTGTCATTTGTGCATGCTCTTGTCGTTACGGTCAATTTGTGCTGAATGCATGCACTGATTTATACGATCCGTCAAACCGATTAATCGGATGATATCTAGCCGATCCGAGACGAGACCGATAACTATACCCATTTGGCTGATTTACGAACAGTGCTGGGGAAAGCATTACAATATTGCATTACTCCCTAAAAAAGTTACTAATTACTTAGTTATTTTCTGGAAAGTAACGCGCTACATTCATTTTGCGCTACTTTTTAAATCTGGGCTGGGCTTGCTGGTTTATAATATTAATATTAAATAAATTTTTCTACATTGCTCAAAATATCTTCTTTTGTTTTCAGCAGCAGAACGAAAGTCATACAGGTTTGGAAGGACTATCCCTTTACCACACAGCCATGCGACGCTGACCTTCCCATCTCAGTTTTACATCCTAACGTGCAGTCAATGAGACAAAGACAATGTGTGCTAAGCTCCAACACCCTCCGTTCATCCTCCCAGAGAGCCACCAAAGACCTCTTACTTGGAGAGAGACGGAGAGATCACTGGACACTGTGTATGGCTGCCTGCCCGTAAGATGCTCTAATCTCTGTTATATATCACTGCAGAACAAATCTGAGTGATTTTGAGTTGAATGGTCATAGAGGTTTTACTTTCGAGCTTTTTGTCTTCATTTATAAGGTGCAGACAGTAGTCAGAGTTAAAGAGCAGACAAGGAACAAGGACATGCTGAGACCGCACTTGAACCTGTGAGCATGTGTACAACCCACGGAACCACGGTTCAAACATGAAATAACATCATTTGGGGCAGTTTGATCTACAGGAGAGCACCCGAATCTACACACACTAACAATGAAGCAATCATTTTCAATTTGCCTACTATTTCAGGCCTGCATTTAAAATTGAATACAACCTAATAGAGTAAATAAAGGTGAAGTGGGACCACTTTTAAAATGTACGTTTTTTTTCCCTTTAATATTTTATTCATTGTCCCTCTGTACAGTGTAGAAATAAAAAAAAAATTGGCATATTTTAAAACAACAACTTATAATATAACAGAGTGCCCACTTTCTATTTAAAATTGAAAGGGGAAAACCCCTTAAAATTAAAACCGCATGAACTGGCATCCCATACAATGTTCAGAATAATAGTCATTTGTTTATTTGCAGGAATATTAAATAAACAATTAAAGCAGACGAATCTCAGCTTTCTGGTCTCTTCAGTTCAATTTAGTCCAATACATACATTCTACATTTATAAAGACCACCGGAAATGTGGACATTTCAAAAGAACCAAATAGATTAAATCTGGAAATCATTCAAAAATAAAACCACTGGACAATATATGCGTGTTAAATAACTAAATAAAGGTCCCAGTTATAAGCAAAACAAGAGCTTCACAACCTGGTGTCAAAAAAAAGAAGCTTTTGCAATTCTAAGAAATTGTCCCAGACCTCTAGAAATAAATAAATACATAAATGAATAAAACCATCTACACACAAACCAACACAGGATCTGAAGATCACCATAAAACCCTATAGGCTACAGCCTAAAAATGGATGTAGAAAAAAAAAAGAGGTTTCGACTGAAGAAGAATTCAGGTTTTGATTTAGCCTCTATCTAATATTCAGGCATACACATTTTATTTTGTAACTGTAAATATTCTGAAGACTTTTGGAAGCAGGTGTCTATGTTGGTTTTTGATGCATTTTATAAAATAATTAAAATAGATGAATCTATGATTCTTTTTTTGAACTGTAATACTGGATCAGATGTAGTTGATAATGCTTTAAAGGTGCTAATTCTTCTTGGGAAGGTCCATGTACATAAAGCAAAAATAATGTCTATTACTCCCTCTTTTAAGTTTTTCTGTAAAGAACTTAAAATATTTTATGACTCATTGATTTCAATCACTGGGAACAATAAATGTATACAAACGTCTCTCACATTAAAACATTTTATTTGTCAAATTTAATGTTTTAACCTCCATGATGTATATCATTGTGTTCTGTTTGACGTTAAGTATCTCTGTATGTTTGTTTTTGAAAGAGAAAAAATATATATAATAAAAAAAATTATATCCAGGCAATATTCGTGCATTAACACCGAACACTAAATTATAGCTTTATAAAAGGTAGAAAATAATTATAAATGCAGCCTACCAATACCGTAAATATTTAATTTAGCACAGACCTTACAGGTCCGCTCCATTAAAGCGACAGCATTCATTTGCTCTCACCTGATGGGCGAACACATCCACGGGTGAGTCCAGACAGATGCCCTCCCGGTGGGTCATGGACAGAAAGCCGAAGCCCATCCGTTTTTGATGCATTTTATAAAATAATTAAAATAGATGAATCTATGATTCTTTTTTTGAACTGTAATACTGGATCAGATGTAGTTGATAACGCTTTAAAGGTGCTAATTCTTCTTGGGAAGGTCCATGTACATAAAAGAGGGAGTAATAGACATTATTTTTGCTTTAAGTTTTTCTGTAAAGAACTTAAAATATTTTATGACTCATTGATTTCATTATTGTGTTCTGTTTGACATTAAGTATCTCTGTATGTTTGTTTTTGAAAGAGAAAAAATATATATAATAAAAAAAATTATATCCAGGCAATATTCGTGCATTAACACCGAACACTAAATTATAGCTTTATAAAAGGTAGAAAATAATTATAAATGCAGCCTACCAATACCGTAAATATTTAATTTAGCACAGAGGAAGGCCTTACAGGTCCGCTCCATTAAAGCGACAGCATTCATTTGCTCTCACCTGATGGGCGAACACATCCACGGGTGAGTCCAGACAGATGCCCTCCCGGTGGGTCATGGACAGAAAGCCGAAGCCCATCCGCACGTTGAACCATTTGCAGAAGCCACTTCCACGGACCGAGCTCGAGTCCTCCTCGGAGCTCGCGGCTTCCTCCTCCTCGGTCTTTGCACAGCCACCTTGATGAATCACAAAAACGAGAAAATCACAACTAACCTTACAAACAAAAATATCACGCTATCGAAAGTGGACGAAAAAAATCAACCCGAGGGCTCTTACATGTACTGAATTAATCGCGCTTGGCGAGAAAATGCCAGAAGCTACGTGCAAAACACGCGTGAACGGATTTTCTCTTTCAAACATGTGTTTTCTCTTTGTTCAGCACTTATTTCACACTGTCCAAATGCATACTTTTATAATCCAAAATAAAACGTTTGTTTACATAAAAAAAACCGCAATTAAACGCACAGTCCGTCCATAGGCTGTTCAACAGGTAACTTGGAAAATGTCTCGGTTCATTTCTTCGCTGATTTTGTAGACAGCAATGAAAGTCGAAACTCTAGAATTCCATTTCCCTCAAGAAGTGTCTTACAATCATCAATAAATCAAAATAGGGAATATTGTAGTCAAAGCATGCAGCTACTTTTCCATTATGTGAATCATCAGTGATATCAACACGTTGAAAAGAGATTATCAAAGGACTTTTTTTTCTTTAAAAAAGCACTATTTTAGCATTAAATTACACACAATTTAAAAAAGTTGATTTATCAGTGCGCGCTCAGATAAGCACAAATGCGCACCCGCTCACCTGTGTAATATTGCTCATAGACTGAGCCCATCTCACCCATCTCGCCCATCAACCTCCAGATAAATCCCAAGTAGTACTGAAAAAGCCTCAGACTTTCAAAACTCCGAGTAAAACGCCAGAAGGAACGAACAAACAAAAGATTCGGGGTACATTTTAGCGGTAACGACGCGACAATTCCAGGGCTTCTGGGAAGAGCTCTTTGTAAAGATCCCCAAATCTGAAAGACAATGCAGGAGATCCGTCCCACCCCCCTCGTCTTTATCCCCCTCTCTCTTCACTGACCCCCCACTGGAAGATCACCCACGACCTCACCTTCAGCCATGTCTCCAGGATGTCTTCAACCTCTTCTTGCTTCACACCGCAAACATAGATCATTGATTGGGGCCCCAAACAGCATAAACCAGTGGCCAGTGTTTATCGGGTCACTGTAGCATCCCCTCAGCTTTAGGTCAAGTCTACGTGATGCTCAACTTCACTGAGCTGATGAACTGCACGTTTCTGCGACCACAGGGTCCAAAGTCGCCAATGGGCCAATCGCAGATGGAGAATGTAAGGTTGGGGAATAGGAAGTGCCCTCCCCTCTTAAACCCCGCTGACACACACACACACACACACACACACACAGCGATAAAAGCCTGACCACTTTCTTCAAAACAAAACATTGATTTGTTGCAATCGATATTCTACTCGCACTCTAAAAAATGCTGGGTTGTTTCAACCCAATGTTGGGTCAAATATGGACTAACCCAACTGTTGGGTTAAAAAGCTAATTTAAAAATTAGTCCATATTTGACACAACATTGGGTTGAAGCAACCCAGCATTTTTTAGAGTGCATCTAAAAAAAATCATGCGTGTTTGAAACGGCAGGAATAACATTTTAAATATTGTGTTATTTAAAAAATTTCGCAGGCCTAAATGACTATGTTATTTATGATATAGCTCTCACTACAAAACGATGTCAAGGTATGCTACTGTACATTTTCCCAGTTAGGCCATTTAAGAATGAAAATGTGTGGGGGGGAATCTGAAGGTGGTTATCGATTTTTTTTAAACACATTCCATCAGAACGCGATTTTTACCGTAAATACCGTGTGTAGCCTACTAATTTTCAAAATAGCATGATATTTGCGTGCAACCCAAAGTAGATGCGTCTTAAAGAAGTCGAAGACTCACAAATACAAGGCTATTTGCTGGAACCTATCTGTGCCAACTTTTTTTTTTTTAAATACTAAAAGGCAGGAAATTAACTCATCGGTTAATATGTCTCTATAGCTAATGATGTTAACAATGCTCAAAGATGACAGCAGTTCTGGTTTGGGCTTCATGAAGCGCACATGTCCGCAGGGTCTGATTGTTCTCACACCTCAAGCAGAAACCAGGAGAACAATGAGACGCTGAGCCGTGTAAATGGCATTTAATTGATCTCTGACGCCAGCGCGTAATGAATGTGAATTGCGTCAAACACCATTCACACTCAGCGATTTACAATTACATCAATCTGCAAAACCTGAAGCATGGAGGGAAATATATTTAATAAGATGTATTTATGTAACAAAAAGCTTATTGTTATTTTTTTTATGCAGGAGATATTCATTTTATTAAATAATTGCATATATTTCACAAACTAAAATATGTAGATGGACTATTTCTATTTGCATTTATCCTCATTTCTGTGGCTGATATCATAAAGTTCTCACCTGTGTGACTCAGATGCGGATTCGCCGGAAGGACGGATGGATGGACGGATGGACGGATGGATGGTTAAATATTGTGTTATTTAAAAAATTTCGCAGGCCTAAATGACTATGTTATTTATGATATAGCTCTCACTACAAAACGATGTCAAGGTATGCTACTGTACATTTTCCCAGTTAGGCCATTTAAGAATGAAAATGTGTGGGGGGGAATCTGAAGGTGGTTATCGATTTTTTTTTAAACACATTCCATCAGAACGCGATTTTTACCGTAAATACCGTGTGTAGCCTACTAATTTTCAAAATAGCATGATATTTGCGTGCAACCCAAAGTAGATGCGTCTTAAAGAAGTCGAAGACTCACAAATACAAGGCTATTTGCTGGAACCTATCTGTGCCAACTTTTTTTTTTTTAAATACTAAAAGGCAGGAAATTAACTCATCGGTTAATATGTCTCTATAGCTAATGATGTTAACAATGCTCAAAGATGACAGCAGTTCTGGTTTGGGCTTCATGAAGCGCACATGTCCGCAGGGTCTGATTGTTCTCACACCTCAAGCAGAAACCAGGAGAACAATGAGACGCTGAGCCGTGTAAATGGCATTTAATTGATCTCTGACGCCAGCGCGTAATGAATGTGAATTGCGTCAAACACCATTCACACTCAGCGATTTACAATTACATCAATCTGCAAAACCTGAAGCATGGAGGGAAATATATTTAATAAGATGTATTTATGTAACAAAAAGCTTATTGTTATTTTTTTTATGCAGGAGATATTCATTTTATTAAATAATTGCATATATTTCACAAACTAAAATATGTAGATGGACTATTTCTATTTGCATTTATCCTCATTTCTGTGGCTGATATCATAAAGTTCTCACCTGTGTGACTCAGATGCGGATTCGCCGGGGGCATCTTCATGACTTAGAAATCATTTCATTTTCTCTTTGTTGTTCAGTCAACTAAATAATGAGGATTGGTCTCCAGCCTTGCGAGAACCTAAAAGCATGAGTCCAATATTCCCCTTCTCGAAGGCATTTTATAGTATGCCGAGCACTTGCGAGTGAGTGGATGGATGGATGGACGGACGGATGGATGGATGGATGGATGGATGGACGGATGGACGG
>NW_015505389.1:395191-397448 GCF_001515645.1 Sinocyclocheilus grahami | reverse complement strand
AGGACGGATGGATGGATGGACGGACGGACGGATGGATGGATGGACGGACGGACGGATGGATGGATGGATGGACGGACGGATGGACGGATGGATGGACGGACGGATGGACGGATGGACGGACGGACGGATGGACGGATGGACGGATGGACGGATGAATTGATGGATGGATGGGCGGACGAGGAGCAGTGAGTCAGTCGGGGCTCCTGCTGTGGTTCTGCTCTGGTGACTGCTTCCCAAACGCACTCTCAACAAGAGCACAGGTTGCTGACTCATGTCAGAGGAAACAGTACAGCACCTGTTAGTCGTGTTAGTCATAAAGCTTAAGCTAATTAAACACATCGAACAGAAGCAGAACTCCGGACGGATGGACGGATGGATGGACGGACGGATGGACGGATGGACGGACGGATGGACGGATGGATGGATGGACGGATGGACGGATGGACGGACGGATGGACGGATGGACGGATGGACGGACGGACGGACGGATGGATGGATGGATGGACGGATGGACGGATGGATGGACGGATGGACGGATGGACGGATGGACGGACGGACGGATGGACGGATGGACGGATGGACGGACGGACGGATGGATTGATGGATGGATGGGCGGACGAGGAGCAGTGAGTCAGTCGGGGCTCCTGCTGTGGTTCTGCTCTGGTGACTGCTTCCCAAACGCACTCTCAACAAGAGCACAGGTTGCTGACTCATGTCAGAGGAAACAGTACAGCACCTGTTAGTCGTGTTAGTCATAAAGCTTAAGCTAATTAAACACATCGAACAGAAGCAGAACTCTCTTCATATGATAATTGGGCATATGCTTCTGCGGGTCACATGACGCACTCGTGAAACGCCAATCAAAAGTGCAGCTGGAGCTCTGGCTCTGTGTGGAATGTAACACTAGCTTACTGCCTGGCATATTCAATGTAAATCTGTCTCCTTTCAAGGCTTTTATCCCCTTTTTTTATCTTAAGTAGTTTTTTACTCACTGAGGGTACACTGTAAAAAAAAAATCTGTAGAATTTACGGTAAAAAACCGGCAGCTGTGGTTGCCGGAATTTTACCGTAAAAACTACAATAGCAACATTTTAGGTTTTACGGTTTTAACTTAAATTTACAGTAAAATACCGTAATTTCATTAACTGATATAATGTTAATATACCAACCTATAGTCCTTCACACAGACACTAAACACCATCACGGTAACACACATGAAACTGAAATCATACAATAAACATTAATTTGACAACATTAGGTGTAACACACAACCCTAATATACAAAACTGATAAGAAAAAAACTAAGAAGAAACAGTTATTTCAACAAAAATACATCAAATTTGAAATGTAACGCAGGGAATTCTGGGAATGTCAATTTACAGTTATTCACTGTAAATTATACGGTCTTTTTCACTTACAAAAACAGTATACTACCGTAAAATTTATGTCCAATACATGTAATGTCCAATACAGTTTTTCACCGTATATAGTAGGGGAATTTACCGTTAACCATTTAACAGGTTTTTAATGTAGCATTTTTACAGTCTTTTATTGTTAAATTCACGGTCATTTTTTACAGTGTGATTATCGCGCATTATAAAAGAAAAAAAAGGAAATATATGTGAAATAGGTGCAGTATCTAAACATATCAAACAGTAGCATGGTACATTGATGTCACATGACCTTTTAAAGTCATGTTTCCTTCAGCAAATGGTGTCTGGTTGTCTCTTTTTTGTGTAAAATGCATGAACTTTCTGTCAAAAATACACAATGATCGCTGTCACTGGGATAGTACCCATTCAAAAGATATACCTTTGTACCTTACTTACCCCTAAAAAAGTGCATTTTAGTACCTTAAAGGTACATAATTGTACCTAACGACTACGTACTGTAAATACTACTTTAGAATATGAGCACATTTTCTGATTGCCAGTGTACTGGGTATTGTATCCCACAATGCAATATGTTAAAAATGACCATACACTGATTTCCAGTGAACCAGAAAACCCACAATGTTCATATAAGATGTTTTGAAACAAATTTCTATTCAAATTGTTCTGGGATGATAACTGGACACGGAGTGAAACATGAATAAACTCCCATTACAACATAATGCCTGCAATAAGCATTATACAAATATAATTGAAATATAGTGAAAGCCTAAAATGACATAGTATTATATATATATATATATATATATATATATATATATATATATATATATATATAAAGATTATATATTTTTATATATATTTAT
>NW_015505389.1:355561-394079 GCF_001515645.1 Sinocyclocheilus grahami | reverse complement strand
AAAAATTACCGTGAATTTAACGGTAAAAGACTGTAAAAATGCTAAAGTAAAAACCTTTTAAAGGTAAATTCCCCTACTATATACGGTGAAAAACTGTATTGGACATTACATGTATTGGACATTAATTTTACAGTAGTATACCGTTTTTGGAAGTGAAAAAGACTGTATAATTTACAGTGAATAACCGTAAATTGACATTCCCAGAATTCCCTGCGTTACATTTCAAATGTGATGTTTTTTTGTTGAAATAATGGTTTCTTCTTAGTTTTTTTCTTATCAGTTTTGAATATTAGGGTTGTGTGTTACACCTAATGTTGTTAAATGAATGTTTATTGCATTATTTCAGTTTCATGTGTGTTACCGTGATGGTGTTTAGTGTTTGTGTGAATGACTCTGTGCACCTTCTATATATGTTATTATTTAAAAGCTGCTTGTGATGGGCTCTGGTTCATCATGTGACTTTCTCATCACCGTCTGCATTTGGTGGTTATCAGTGTATTACAAAGGTACTAAACAGATTTCAGTACTTCAATAGGTTGGTATATTAACATTATATCAGTTAATGAATTTACGGTATTTAACTGTAAATTTAAGTTAAAACCGTGAAACCTAAAACGTCGCTACCATATTTTTTTATGGTAAAATTCCGGCAACCACAGCTTCTGTTTTTTTACCGTAAATTTTACAGATGTTTTTTTACAGTGTACGAATACCCATATTGTCATTCTGCTAATTTTATGTTTGAGATTGATCATATGTAGTCAAAGTATACATGCTATATGTATATTGTTGCATTTCCTAAAGGCAACATACAGCATGCATACAGATGATAAAGCAGCTGGCTGCATTTATGCTTCCCTCAGGAAGATCATGAAGACTGAAGGATTTCTATGGAGATATCCTTAGTAACCAATGGCCTTGATGCAGTTTCTGCCCCAGAGGGGTTTTCTGGAGGTGAACCATGTCAAGCAGAGGTGACTAAGGACAATGGATGCGGCACGTGCTTGAAACACCCTTCAAACTGCCCCTCTTTCTCTCCTCAACACACAATGAAAGATGAATTGTATTTAGTACAATACACATCTAGATGTTAATTTACATTATATGTTCAGATGTTTTAATTAAAGGAATAGTTCACCAAAAAAAGTACAAATTGCTGAAAATTTGCTCACCCTCAGGTGATGTAGATGAGTTTGTTTCGGAGATTGGGAGAAATTTAGCATTATTTACATCACTTGCTCACCAGTGGGTCTTCTGAGTGAATGGGTGCCACAAGTAATCCACACGAAGCAAAAAGCTGCGTATTTGTAAGAAACAAATCTATCAATAAGGGCAATTGAAATTGAAACAGTCTGACTCCACAAGTCCACAATCCATAACAATGCTTCCTCCAGTAAAAAAAAGTCCATCCACTATGGTCCTCTCACTATTCTGGACTGTTTAGGCTTGTAAACTATGCTTGATTTGTGCATATTTCTCTCCTGATTCAGACGAGATGACTTTTTCTCATTAAATAATAATGAGAAAAATCAAATTTTAAAATGGAACAGTTTATAACCATTAAGCAAATACATTTAAAACAACGATACATCAAGCATTTATGGCTCATTTAGTGTGATATATAATATGGAGCTCTCACTCAGTGTGAGAGAGAGAGAGAGAGAGAGAGAGAGAGAGAGAGAGAGCACCTCAGCTTTATTCAGATGCCCAAACTGAGGAAAACTGTGCAATTTAGTGCAGTTAATGATATTTATAAGTATAAAGTGTGAAATACTTATGTAATAGGAAATAAAGACAAGAGCAAACAATTCAGTAAAATGTATGCAACAAAGACAGCGCTGTATTACGATTAATAAAAAAATAATTTATATTATTTACATATAACTTTGTGCTCAGCCAAAACGATATGACCTGGAAGAAATAATAGATTCATGAGACCAAAGATTGCTTGTTAGATTTACCCAAAATGAATTACAGTATATCTCATGTTTAACCACTACAGAGACATCAGAGCCAGCGGCAAATGTCAGAAGGCCTAGCCGAGGTGAGACTGCTCTCGGCGGATACATGAGCACTGAGCGCCCGGTGATCGCGTGGATCTCACGTCTCCGAAATCGGCTAAACAAATTTTTAAATAGGCACTATCTTTATAAATAAACCGCAGATTTGAGTTTTTAACAACTATATTCTCACCTGAAATACTCTTAGAACTGCATTTCATGACACAATAACAGTAATACTTTGAAAATTATGCGGGTTTTCTCCGCCATTAACGCTCGCTGGTTGGTGCGAAACGCATTCTGCAATATCGGATAGCTTCACTGCGATAGAGGCTATTTACACTAAGTGCAAATAACTATAGATTCTATTTATACTATGTTAAAATAGCAGGATATTCTGCTAATTACTTATTGCAAATAGTGGGAATTATCTGCACCTCAGCATTGTAATACATTGCATAATATGCAATAATAACTTATTGAGTTTAAACTTTTATTTTAATTCAAATTATTAAATGGATGCCACCTTATTGGGACTAATGCCCTCTACACCTACCCTAACCCTACCCGATACTTTCAACTTTTTGATTTGATTATTTCCTTCCTAAATGCTTTTCTGATGCGATTTGAATTTTGAAAAGGGAGAAAAATGTTTGCCAAAAGGCAGATTCGAAAACGGGTCGATCGCGTCAAAAGTAGTATGACACATGCTTTACCATCTACACCACTGAATCTGAAGATTGATTTTCTAGACTGGAAAGGTCTTTCTGGCATGGTAATTAAATGGTTCAGGTCATACTTAGAAGGGAGAGGTTATTATGTGAGTATAGGAGTATAGGAGTCTCAGTGGACGTCCATGACATGCGGAGTCCCACAAGGCTCAATTCTTGCACCGCTCTTGTTTAGCCTATATATGCTCCCACTAAGTCAAATAATGAGAAAGAACCAAATTGCATATCACTGCTATGCTGATGATATCCAGATTTACCTAGCCTTATCTCCAAATGACTACAGCCCCATTGACTCCCTCTGCCAATGCATTGATGAAATTAACAGTTGGATGTGCGAGAACTTCCTTCAGTTAAACAAGGAAAAAACTGAAGTCATTGCATTTGGAAACAAAGATGAAGTTCTCAAGGTGAATGCATACCTTGACTCTAGGGGTCTTAACAACTAAAAATCAAGTCAGGAATCTTGGTGTGATTCTGGAGACAGACCTTAGTTTCAGTAGTCATGTCAAAGCTGTAACTAAATCAGCATACTATCATCTCAAAAACATTGCAAGAATTAGAGGTTTTGTTTCCAGTCAAGACTTGGAGAAACTTGTTCATGCCTTTATCACCAGCAGGGTGGACTATTGTAATGGTCTCCTCACCGGCCTTCCCAAGAAGACCATTAGACAGCTGCAGCTCATCCAGAACGCTGCTGCCAGAATTCTGACTAGAACCAGAAAATCTGAGCATATCACACCAGTCCTCAGGTCCTTACACTGGCTTCCAGTTACATTTAGGATTGATTTTAAAGTACTTTTACTCATTTATAAATCACTCAATGGCCTAGGACCTAAATACATAGCAGATATGTTCACTGAATATAAACCTAACAGACCACTCAGATCATTAGGATCGAGTCAGTTAGAAATACCAAGGGTTCACACAAAACAAGGGGAATGTGCTTTTAGTTATTATGCCACCCGCAGTTGGAATCAGCTTCCAGAAGAGATCAGATGTGCTAAAACATTAGTCACATTTAAATGCAGACTCAATTTATATTATTTACATATAACTTTGTGCTCAGCCAAAACGATATGACCTGGAAGAAATAATAGATTCATGAGACCAAAGATTGCTTGTTAGATTTACCCAAAATGAATTACAGTATATCTCATGTTTAACCACTACAGAGACATCAGAGCCAGCGGCAAATGTCAGAAGGCCTAGCCGAGGTGAGACTGCTCTCGGCGGATACATGAGCACTGAGCGCCCGGTGATCGCGTGGATCTCACGTCTCCGAAATCGGCTAAACAAATTTTTAAATAGGCACTATCTTTATAAATAAACCGCAGATTTGAGTTTTTAACAACTATATTCTCACCTGAAATACTCTTAGAACTGCATTTCATGACACAATAACAGTAATACTTTGAAAATTATGCGGGTTTTCTCCGCCATTAACGCTCGCTGGTTGGTGCGAAACGCATTCTGGGATACCTGGTTGCCTCACTGCGATAGAGGCTATTTACACTAAGTGCAAATAACTATAGATTCTATTTATACTATGTTAAAATAGCAGGATATTCTGCTAATTACTTATTGCAAATAGTGGGAATTATCTGCACCTCAGCATTGTAATACATTGCATAATATGCAATAATAACTTATTGAGTTTAAACTTTTATTTTAATTCAAATTATTAAATGGATGCCACCTTATTGGGACTAACGCCCTCTACACCTGCCCTAACCCTACCCGATACTTTATTTTCAACTTTTTGATTTGATTATTTCCTTCCTAAATGCTTTTCTGATGCGATTTGAATTTTGAAAAGGGAGAAAAATGTTTGCCAAAAGGCAGATTCGAAAACGGGTCGATCGCGTCAAAAGTAGTATGACACATGCTTTACCATCTACACCACTGAATCTGAAGATTGATTTTCTTCTTTTGCAATGTTGACTAGCCCAATCACACGTTGGTGGGTGGAGTTAGTGTAAATAGCCTCTGCCAACAAGGCGGGCTATTTGCACTTAGTGTACATTTTTTTTTTATTCCCAACAGTTAAGCAGTTGCCAACAGAAAAAAACAGCAGCACCCCCACTTCCCGCGCCTATGGCCCAAGCCTTCTGAACCTCCAGCTTCACCCGGGCCCTCCAAGGCCATGTGTCCTTCTCGATCCTCCGATCGCTCGGCTCCACTTGTACGTCATTCAGTCTGCTGATTTCCACCTGCTCCACCATGGACCTCTGAGCTTTCAGCTTCACCATGGCCCCTCTTTGTTTACACCGGGGTTCTCCATCACTTTGGCTCCACCGTTGGCCTCGGTTCTCTTGTGTCTAAGTACTACAATGTAAATATGACTATTATTGGATGAGAACTGAACTAAATGATGGCATCACAGTTTTTTACAGGGCTGCTTTACAGCATAGCTGAACTGCTTTCATAATTGATTAACTTTACACATTACTGAACGGAACTGCATCAACACTGAACTGACCTCAGCTGAGCAATGACATTTTTTTAGAGCAGAATTGATGTCTGTTTGCATCACTGAGCGTGTCGCAACTCTGTTTCTCAACGGCTCAACAGCTTTCCAAACCCTGTCATCTGATTGGCTTGTTCCATCAGCGATGATTCTGTACCGCCGTCTGATTGGTCCACCGGTCCAGCGATGCGTCTCCCAGCCAATCATTGCTCACTCTTTTAGAGTCGACTGAGGCGGAGAGATTGACTTCCGTGTTGTAGCTTTAGTCTCGGTGTCTTCTCCTTCATCATGGGTGCGTGTATGGCCCTGTGCTCGCTGGCGAGCTGCGTAAGTCTAAAATATCATTCTGACTCAAATCAATGTTGTCAAATTTCATCTAGTAAAGACAGCAGCGCATTTCCCAGAAACTTGTATAACCGAGACGAGTTTTAGAGGTTGTTTCCTCGTTTTGCTCACGTAAATAAACTATAAAAACATAAACAAATGACTCAAGGACGGCGTTTCCTTGTGTTTTTAGACTCTGTTTGCTCTCAGTAAGGTCATACTTGCACACAATGTCTCCCTATAAAACACTCTTTCTGAATCCACTCGCTCTCCAGACCAAACATGTCCATTTTTACCAGCGCTGTTTAATATAAGTGTTTAACATACAGGTCCAGGCTGCTCATGCTCTTCCTGCAGTGCAGAGAAATGTGTGTCTTTGCTCTGTCGAGTGTTTCTTGACCAACTGTGTTCCTGCTTGACGCAGTGTGTATTGTATAAAGCGCTATAGAACTGAAGCTGACTTGACTTGCCATCGCTGCAGGCGTCCTGTCTGTGCGGCTCTGCGCCCTGTCTCTTATCCGGATGCTGTCCCTCTACATACAGCTCCACTGCGAGCCGCCTGGCCTTCTCCTTCTTCCTGCTGCTGGGGACTGTAGTGTCCATCATCATGATCCTGCCCGGCATGGAGACACAGCTCAAGAAGGTATAAGGAAAGATAGACCAGTGTCAGATTGAATGATTGGCTTTTATTAAAGGAGTCATATGATGTGATTTCAATTTGTCCTTTCTCTTTGGAGTGTTACAAGCTCTTGGTGCATAAAGAAGATCTGTAAAGTTGCAAAGACTAAAGTCTCAAATCCAAAGAGACGCCTACCTAAAACGGCTCGTTCTAACACGCCCCCACATATCTACATCACTATGTGGGAAGATTTGCATAACCGCCCAAATGTTCACGCAAAGAAAGAAGGCATAACTTTTATTCTCGCTGTAGTATTGTTGCTGCCGCAAAATAAATAGCCTATTAAGTCTAAATATGTAAGTATTTGGCGCTGTGATGAACATCATAGCAAATACACAAATCTGAATGGCTGTTTAAATCATTTAAACACGATTCAGAAACAGAAAGTAGTGCAGCTGCTTTGTTTACAGGGTTTCCGGGGGAACGGCTGCATTTAAATGAATTATTATTATTATTATTATTATTATTTCTGCCGTTTAGTGCCATCTGCTGTCAGAGAGTGAAAGTGTGCTTTCATCCAGTTGGTCATAGTTGCTTCTCGTCCGCGCTTGTTTACATCAGTGCGCACGCGTCTTTCTCGCAGCATACAGTAGTGTTGTGCATGTTGACCAGTTGATGGGAAAAGATGCATTCAAAATGCATTCAAAATTCTGAATAATTTGTAATATATAATTATTCACGGTATTTAGAAGTGCCCACGATAGCAGTATTGTGCATATTCATTACCGTGATATATCGCATTACCGACTACCGGCACAAGTCTAATGGAAATAAACAAAACAAACAAATAAATAAATGTCTATTTATTTTCTAAATATTGGCACCACTGGTCATAAATTTGGAGTAATTGAGATCTATTTTTGAAGGAAGTCTGTCGTGTTTACCAAGGCTGCAGTTTATTTGATCAGAATACTGCAAAAACAGTAATAATGTAAAATATCATTAGTTTAAAATAACTTTTCTATGTGAATGTGTATTTTAAAATGTAACTTATTCCTGTGATGCAAAGCTGAATTTTCAACAAGAACGCCGCAAATTGATCAAAAGTGACAGTGAAGACATTTATATATTTGTACTTCAAATAAATGGTGGCTATTCATCAAACTAATTCTGAAGAAAAAAACAGCGTCATAGTTTCCGCAAAACTATTAAGCAGCAAAAACAGTTTTCAGCGTCGATAATAATTAGAATGATTTCTGAAGATAACGTGACACTGAAATTCAGCTTTGATCACAGCAATAAATTACATTTTAATATATATTAAATACAAAAAATAAGTTATTTTTAATTGTAATAACATTTCATTATTAGTGTTTAACTGTATTTTTGATCAAATAAATATGTCTTTAGTGAGCGTAAGAGACTTTATTTTAAAAACATTTAATTATTCAAAAAGTTTGATAGGTAGTGTATATAATTATTTCTGCACTATTTCTATTTCTAGTTTATTGCTAATTAAATGTAAGTGAATTTCTGACATTCTGAATCTCACTGTGCGTAAAATGTACTTTAGGCTTATAAATACTAGGCTTCTGAAATTAGCATTAGTAGAATTATTCTAATAATTTGTAGTAATGATTAGATTAGTTCCCTCTTTGCAGTTTTCTAAGCTTAATATAAATCCATGTTTCAGTTGTGTTTGATGTTGAGATGGATATATTGTAGGTTGTGGGAAAATGACCTTAGACTACTAACAACATTACACTTCCAAAATATTTTTTGCATGTTTATATTTGCATACTTGTATCAAAAGCAAGTTAACAAGTGTGTGTGTGTGTATATATATATATATATATATATATATATATATATATATATATATATATATATATGTGTATATATATACAGTATATAGATAGATAGATAGATAGATAGATAGATAGATAGATAGATAGATAGATAGATAGATAGATAGATAGATATAGATAGATATATATATATAGATATAGATATGTATATATATGTGTTCTCTAAATCCATTAATCTGCTCTTTGACTGGTTTGTTTTGGTTTGCAGCAAGCTTAAACTTATTTAGTGGTTTATACATTCATAATCTCTCATATTCATATTCATAATCTCAAATGTGAATTTTTCAAATGTTTTAATGTTTGTGTTTGAACATAAACAGCCACAGTATGTTATCAAGACTGTAAAGGGAGATTGAAATATTATATTTGTAAAACTGCAGTTTTATTCATTTTCTTGAATTTATCAACAGATCCCTGGCTTTTGTGAAGGAGGCTCTTCTATACCTGTATTTGAAGGGAAGGTGAACTGTGAGATCATTGTTGGCTATAAGTCGGTCTACAGGATGTGCTTTGCCATGGCCTGTTTCTTCCTCCTCTTCTCCATCATCATGATCCGTGTGAGAAGCAGCAAGGATCCACGAGCCACAATTCAAAACGGGTATAGTTTTACTATTCACTCTTCCAGCTGTAATGATGGACAGGGTGTTCTCAGTGCTGCCCTCTGCTGGTGAAAGCTTTTTTTTTTTTTTTTAAATATGGAAAATTCCTTTTTGCACAATAGTTTTATTTTGTCCGGGAAGTCTTATGTAATGACCCCTGCTGATGTGACCGTGTATGTTGCTTTTCAGTTTCTGGTTCTTCAAGTTCTTGATTCTGGTCGCTCTTACAGTGGGAGCTTTCTTCATTCCAGATGGGGCTTTCAACACAGGTACATCAGCTGATCAATAAGGACTAATAATAGCTTAAAGGGATAGTTCACCCAAAAATGAAAATGGGATGTTTATCTGCTTACCCCCAGGGCATCCAAGATGTAGGTGACTTTGTTTCTTCAGTAGAACACAAACTGAGATGTTTTAACTCAAACCGTTGCAGTCTGTCAGTCTTATAATGTAAGTGGATAGGAATCACGGCTTTGAGAGTCAAAAAAACATAAACAAATCCAAATTAAACCATTCGGCTCGTCATGATACATTGATGTGTAAAGACACGAAACGATTGGTCTGTGCAAGAAACTGAACAGTATTTATACAGTTTTTTTTTTTTACCTCAGATGCACCGCAATATCTGAACTGTTCTGAGCGCATCCTCGACAGCCGGCACTGACGCGTCGTCGTCTTCTTGTTTTACAGCAGATTGCAGACTTACAAGTGCATTACCACCACCTATCTCTCAAATGGACCATTGACACTCCTAATTGAGATTGTAGATAGAGCGTCACTGGTCCATTTGAGAGATAGGTGGCAGTAATGCACTTATAAGTCTGCGATCCACCGTAAAGCAAGAAGAAGACGCCTCACACAGGCTGTTGAACGCGCTCAAGATGCGCTCAGGACAGTTCAGACATTGCAGTAAATCAGAGGTAAAATACTGTTCAGTTTCTTGCACAGAACAATCGTTTCGTGTCTTTACACATCAATGTATCGTCACGAGCCGCAGGGTTTAATTTGGTTTTGTTTGTGTATGTTTTATTGACTCTCAAAGCCGTGGAGCCCATTCACTTCCATTATAAGACTGACAGACTCCAACGGTTGAGTTAAAAATCTCAGTTTGTGTTCTACTGAAGAAACAAAGTCACCTACATCTTGGATGTCCTGGGGGTAAGCAGATAAACATCACATTTTAATTTTTGGGTGAACTATCCCTTTAATAATTACATATTATTTGTTGTTGTAATTATTTTCCCAAATATTTTTCCACTCTTTAGAAGTTATGGTAAATGACCACTGAGTGTGTGGTTATATTAAATATGAATCACTCTTTATTGACATTTACAACTATGTACACTCTTTAAAAAAAAATGAAAAAGGTACAAAAGCTGTCACTGGGGCAGTACTGTCTCAAAAGGCACCCCTTGTATCTAAAGAGTCCATATTGGTACCTTAATGGTACAATTTAGTTCCTAAAGTGTACATATTAGTACTTAAAAGGTACAACCTTTTGAAAAGGTACCACCACAGTGACAGCTTTTGTACCTTTTTGCTCTGTAGTTCCCAGGAGGAATAGCAGTTTCTCGTGTAAAACCAGATGGAAATGCAAGCAATCGACATTATCTGTAGGCCCTGTTTACTCCTTTTACCCATGTGACCACATCACAATTGTGGAGTAAACACTAATGCATCCTGATGAACGACCACCTGCTTATCTGACGTGGCACTTTTATGGGGGTAGAATTGTTGCTTAATTCCAAATAAATAGATTATGATCCACAAATAAATAGAATGATATCCACAAATAAATCTTAAAGTTTCACAAACATGAATTAAATTCGCAAATAAATAAAATGAGATTTGCAAATAAAAAACATATTCACAAATATATATTTATGTCACAACCACAACTTTGCCTGGCATTTATTTGTAAATCGCGTCCTGTGCATTTGTAGATAGCTGCACGCATTTGTAAATCGCGTCCTGTGCATTTGTAGATAGCTGCACGCATTTGAAAATTGCGTCCTGTGCACTTGTAGATAGCTGCACGCATTTGTAAATCGCGTCCTGTGCATTTGTAGATAGCTGCACGCATTTGTAAATCGCGTCCTGTGCATTTGTAGATAGGGCACGCATTTGTAAATCGCGTCCTGTGCATTTGTAGATACACAAATACGTGGACTCCACCCACCGTCTACTCAAGCCAATCAGATAACAGGCTTTTGAGATTCCTGTAAATGTGAAAAGGGTCCACGAGGGACGTTTTGTTGCTCACTTGGTTTCTTTTTTTGATTCAAAATCATCATAACGGTATATAACATATCAGCTGATTGGCTACAATTCTGTTCCTTTGCACAGTTTTTTCCACTTGAATATTGACGGATGTGTGTGTTTTCTCCACAGCCCTGCTCTCATTCACACTGGTGCACTATATCTGTGCCTTTGCTGCTGTGGTTTTGTTCTATATATTCTACACACAGCCGGATGACTGCGCCGAGCACAAAGCCTTCATCAGCCTCAACCTCATCTTCTGCATCATTGTGTCTGTGGTGGCCGTTCTTCCAAAAGTGCAGGTCATTCCCACACGCATTTGCGTCGCTTGTTTTCTTGCTTTTCTCACTGAATGGATTTAAACAAGATAAAACAGACAAGTCTATCCGAATGTGAACATTTCATGTCATCCTGCACACATCAAATAAGCTGACAGAAGGATTCACATTGTTGGTAAATGTGTTGCAGGAGGCTCAGCCGAGCTCTGGTCTGCTCCAGGCGTCTCTCATCTCTCTCTACACCATGTATCTCACATGGTCTGCGATGAGCAACAACCCCAGTGAGTCTCACATGTCCATATATGCATGCAGCTATCTACAAATGCACAGGACGCGATTTACAAATGCGTGCAGCTATCTACAAATGCACAGGACGCGATTTACAAATGCGTGCAGCTATCTACAAATGCACAGGACGCGATTTACAAATGCGTGCAGCTATCTACAAATGCACAGGACGCGATTCACAAATAAATGCCAGGCAAAGTTGTGGTTGTGACATAAATATATATTTGTGAATATGTTTTTTATTTGCAAATCTCATTTTATTTATTTGCGAATTTAATTCATGTTTGTGAAACTTTAAGATTTATTTGTGGATCTCATTCTATTTATTTGTGGATCATAATCTATTTATTTGGAATTAAGCAACAATTCTACCCCCATACACTTTTCTGGTTGCATGGATGTTTAAAAATGTTGATAATCCCATACATACACCAGGATTCCCTCTGTCACTGAAAACCAAATTTCAGGGAGTATTAAAATGGCAATTTCCATACCTGAAACGTCTGAGTCTGGTAATTTATCTTAATCCTAAATCAAAATTTTGTAGTCAATTTAATATTTTTCTAGTTATGCTCCGCTTTACAATGTTTCCTTGACTAGAAATGGCTCTTTGTGAGTGCAGACTTTATGAAATGAGAAATCCCTTCCAGATGTCAGGAGCAGCTGGAGAAGTCTCTTTTGAAGTCTCATTGGTCAGGAATGGATGTCTAACTTAGCCTACATGTTGTCCGTTGCAGTGTGGTACTACTTCGGTGTGGTTGGGTCCTTCATCTTCATTCTGATCCAGCTCATTCTGCTGGTGGATTTCGCTCACACCTGGAACCAGAAGTGGGTGGAGAATGCAGAGAACGGGAACAGCAAATGCTGGTATGCAGGTATGTTCAGCAGCATTGTTTCTGTGTTACCAAGCTTTTGAACTGATAAAGATAAGAGCTGAAAGCAGGTGTCATGTTAAAGTTTGCCATTTTAATATAACGTTCTCTTCTAACCAGCTTGCAACTTTGACAAGCAGCCGTACCTCTTCAGCTTTCTGATTTGATTTTAATAGATGAGAATTTAGTTCATATGTTGACCCTCATCTCTGAAAGAGACATCAGAAAAACACTGTCAGGTAAAAGTGTGCTTATATGGACAATATAAAGTTGACAGCTATTAAGAATTTGACGTTAAGAAGATTAACACACAGCGCAGGCACAAAAATGTAGGTGTGATAAGTTCTTGTTTAAACTTTTATAACTAGAACAACGATGATGGCAGTTTTGTGAGTTAAATGAAGTGACATTTAAATAGGTGTGATGTTTGGTATCTGGCCAATAGGGTGGGACGGGGTGTTTTTCACCTTTATTCAGATAGTACAGTATAGAGTGGACATGGAAGCAATGTGGGACTGACTTGCCTAATTTATTTTGTATTAAAACCTCACCCTTCAAAGGTATGTCAACAAACTTGAATGTGCACAATGTTTGACTAGCAAAGAGAGAAAGTGTCTAGGAGGCCATCACAGAAACAAGTGACATTTATCTCACAACACCTATTTCAGTGATTATTATTTATTATTATTAATAAACTTTATTTGAAAAGGGACCATGTACAATTTTAACAAATGTTTCGGATGAAAACTAGCCATTGGCTAAATTCGGTACATTGCATGAAATGGAAACATTTATGTTAAAATTGTACAATTAATTTCTGATTGTTTGCAGAAATTAATTTTTATGTACATTTACATTCAAAAGTTTGGGGTCTATAAGATTTTTGAAAGAAGTCTCTTGTGCTCAACAAAGCTGCATTTAATTGACCAAAATACAGTTAAAAACAGTAATATTGTTAAATATTATTACAAAATAAAGGGGTCATATGATGCGATATAAATTTTTCCTTTCTCTTTGGAGTGTTACAAGCTCTTGGTGCATAAAGAAGATCTGTAAAGTTGCAAAGACTAAAGTCTCAAATCCAAAGAGATATTATTTATAATTTATATTTTTTTATTTCTGTGATCAAAGCAGAATTTTCAGCTTCATTACCTGTCTTCAGTGTCACGTGATCCTTCAGAAATCAATGCTGAAAGCGTCTCGGTTCCCTGAGAGCGTTCACTTTACATTGTGAAGCATTTGCAGTGGGAACTCCTCCCCTTCTCTGAAATCCTGAAACCTTATAGGATAACACCAGTACAATAAACTGGCCAATTGTCGCTAATTATGCAAATCGCATGCAAAAAATAACAAGACTGCAGGCAGTATATGATGTAGTGAGAGCGACAATTGCCTCAGAATCTAAGCTTGCACTACTGATCGAGCAGCGATCACGGCGACCTTCACAATGTCTCGTTCCCACTCTCAGGGAACTGAGGTTGCGACAGTAACTGGAGACGTTCCCTTTCGAGCGTTTTACTATACATTGCTAAGCATTCACAGTGGGAATGGTATACAATCCTGCCATGAGAGCTGTGAAGATCAGCCCGAACCAAGGGCTAAGACCACACCAAGCATGGGGTAGAACAACACACAATTCCCAAACAATAGTGATGTGGCTAGGGAAGCCCGCAGCTGATAGGTGGAGCTAGACCAATGAACGTTTACTTAACTCCGGTATACCAAATTAGTATATCTGGCCAAAATAAACAAGCGGCTGCACTGGACACAGGGCAGACACAACAACGGTAGCAAGGTAGCGCCGTGCAACGTACCAAAAGCACATATAAAAATGTACACAGACCTGCACAGTGTCAACAGCTGTAACAAACTGTGCCCCAAATTGCAGATAGCGATAAACTAGAAGAATAAGTGAGGTAAGTGACTCACCGAAAGCACTTGAGACACCAAGGACGGCACATCCAACTTGTAAAACCTGGCGAAGGTATTCTGTGAGGACCAGCCGGCTGCCAAACATGTATCCCGAATAGATGTGCCTTTAGACCAGGCTCATGAAGAGGCAATAGCCCTCGTCGTATGGGCTCTGATGTTGAGAGGGCATCCCTGTCCCTTGGCAAACAGCGCTCTGAGCCTTGGCAGACAATGCGGGTAAAGAAATGACCTGCGCTTTAAAGGGGGTAGATAGAGATTTAGGCACATAGCCCGGTCTCGGCAGGAGAATAACACTGCCGGCCCAAAGTGAATAAAGTCATCATCCACCGAGAGCGGCGTGCAAATCTCCCATGCGTTTAGCCGAGGCAAGAAGCAGAGCAGTTTTGAGGGAGAGCTCCCTCATAGCAATGGATGCCAAGGGCTCAAACGGGGGTAGAGAGAGAGCTTTCAGAACCAGCGCTAGGTCCCACAGCGGCACTGATGGTGGAAATGGGGGATGTAATCTCCTCACCCCCTGAGATATCTGAACTCCAGCATGTGCCTCCCGATCGATTGCCCGTCAACCGGGGAACAAAACGAAGCAATAGCGGCCACATAAACCTTTAGCATTGACTGTAGACTCCTGTTATCTAGCCTGTGCTGCAGAAAACGTAGAACATCCGACACGTGACAGACAGGGCGCTTAGCCCCTCTAGGACCCCTGAAGTAGCCACACATGAAGGCTCACAGCTCTGGGCTGGGGTGCTATATCGAGCCATTCGCTTGAGACAGCATGTCCCGCCTGAGGGGGATTCGCCAAGGGCATCTCCCTGAGGTCGGAAACCAAGGTTGATTTGGCCAGTTCAGGGCAATGAGGATCACCAACGCTCTCTCTTCCATGATTTTGCATAATACCAGAGGCAAAATCTTCACCGGAGGGAACGCATCAAGTCTGACTCTTGGCCAGTGCGATGTCAGAGCATCTCCCATCAGCGGGGAGTGAGAAAGCTAAAAGAACAACAGGCAGTGTGTGTTCTCGCTCGTCGCGAACAGATCCACCTCCACCCTCCCGAAGTGGTCCCAAATCTTCCAATCCGAACTGGGATGCAGCTAGGGCTGTGTATCAAGTTCGATACTTTTTAGGCACCGACCGAATTACCTCGATACCATCGAGTATCGAAAAATGTCTTGTCGTTCGGTACCAAATTTCGATACCTAAGGGGTTAATATAGTCAATGTCAGTGAGCCAGTAAGCGTGCAGCATGCTTTATGCGTCTAAATCAGTGATTGGCTCTAGCGAGGCATTAGGGGAAACGCATGTTGCATGACCATTCATTCACACTGTAGCATCATGCTACATAGGGCAATTTATAGAATGTATACAATGCTTTTACTCAAAACTCACTTTAAACCACCATTGAGTGTTTGCAATAACTTCCGATTGTGATCTAATGAGGGTTTTGGTCATATAATGTTGCAGAAATATGTTATTTGTAGCCTTTTATATCAAGCTAATCGCTACACCTGCTTAGCATTTCCCATGTATTCAACACCCTGTATTGTTATAAAAATAGGCAGAATCTCATGAAAACATATACAAATCAAGAACAGCAGTTACACTTTATTTGAAGGTCTCCTTGTTACAGTGAAATTATACATGTAAGTAGCGAGTAATATTAATTAACTACATGTACTTACTATATGGTTAGGATTAGGGTTACTTGCATGTAATTATGCATAATTAATTGTTATTATAAGAGTAAGTACAAGTAACATGTGTAACACGGACACCTTCAAATAGTGTTGCCAGAACAGCATTTATTTGAAACATCTTTTGTAACATTTTAAATGTCCTTACAGTCATTTTGATAAATTTAATGCATCCTCTATGATTTAAAAAAAAAAAAAACAGACCCCGAACCCTTTTTAACATAGGTTATATCATTGTCTGATAGTCTCTTAATAATCTGTAAGCAATGAATAGTTGTCTCAAACTACATTTTGCTACCAAAACTTAGAAATCACACGCTTGATAACGTAACACCAAAACAAAGGATTTCTCGGAAAGACATGGGAAAAATTCCAGATGCAGGTTGTTTGTTTACATAATTGAATTCTGGGAAAAAATACATACACAAAAACACATGGAGCTGCTTGAATGGAAAAAATGACAAACCTCAGCAACCTCCAGGCCAAATGTAATGCAATTAAACTTTAAAGGAGCATTTTTGCCGTGGAGCGCAGTATGGAAATTCTGTGTAACAATCCCATTAATTGGCCCTGCTTAACTCCCAGCCAATGCTTAATAGGTAGCGTGTGTAAAATTAATAACACAGTCACTGTCTATTATAGAGTGTCCCACTGTATGCTATTTTATGCTTATAATAACCTGTTTCTCGTATGATGCATGGCTCTTTCTCTGTGCACAGATCGTAAGTGTAACCCGAGTCTGTTGAGGCTGGTCAGAGGCGGGCCGACGGCAGTCACTCCCACCAGTGCCCCCGGCATCCAGACGCAGTGGTGGGATGCCCAGAGCATTGTGGGGCTGGTCATCTTCCTCCTGTGCACACTGTATGCCAGGTGAGCTGGTTACCATTATCCAGCAACAGGCAAAGAAATGTGTAATAACAAGCTGTGCTGAGCAGTATAACTTAAAATATTTCAGCTTTTTTTCTTTTACTTGTATTCAAAAAATGTTTACTTGTATTCAAAAAATGTTTATTGATGTATTTGTTTTGAAATGGCTTAAATTAGAATTAGAAATAAACTAACTCCAAATAATCAAGGCATGAAAATGTAATGTCTTCATACTCTTTATTAGTCTGTTGACATGGATTGTAGGGAACATGCATTTGTTTCCTTCGTGATATGTGTTTATTTTACATTACTGCTAAAAGTTTGGGGTCTGTAGGATTTTTTGACGCTTTTAAAAGTCATCAAAGTCATAAATAAATACATTTATTTAATCAAAAATACAGTAATATGTGACCCTGGACCACAAAACCAGTCATAAGGGTCAATTTTTCGAAATTGAGATTTATACATAAAAATAAGCTTTCCATTGTTGTATGGTTTGTTAGGATAGGACAATATTTGGCCGAGATACAACTATTTGAAAATCTGGAATCTGAGGGTGCAAAAAAAACCTAAATATTGAGAAAATCATCTTTAAAGTTGTCCAAATGAAGTTCTTAGCAATGCATATTACTAATCAAAGATTAAGTTTTGATATATTTACAGTAGGAAATTTACAAAATATCTTCAAGGAACATGATCTTTACGTAATATCTTAATGGTTTTTTTGGCATAAAAGAAAAATCTATCATTTTGACCCATACAATGGCTATTGGTTGGCTATTGCTACAAATATCCCCCAGCAACTTAACACTGCTTTTGTGATCCAGGGTCACAAATTGTAAATATAATTACAATTTAAAATAACTGTTTTCTGTTTTAATATAATGTAAAATGTAGTTTATTTCTGAATTTTTGGGATCATTACTCCAGTCTTCAGTGTCACATGATCCTTCAAAAATCATTATAATATGCTGATTTGCTGCTCAAGAAACATTTATTAATATTAATGTTGAAAACAATTGTGCTACTTCAAATTTTTGTGGAAATCTTTTCGTTTTTTTTGTTGCTATATGTCTATCTAAGTCACCTTTTACATGTTTGCGTCTAGCATTCGCTCCTCAAACAACAGTCAGGTGAATAAGCTGATGCAGACAGAGGAAGTTCAGGGGCTGGCGGCCGGCGATGCCAGCGAGGGCGTCTCTGAGGACGGCGTGAGGCGCGCTCTGGATAACGAGGAGGACAGCGTCACATACAGCTACTCCTTCTTCCATTTCTCCCTCTTCCTGGCCTCCCTCTACATCATGATGACCCTGACCAACTGGTACCAGTGAGTGTCTCACAGAGTATCCTGATACAACGGCCACTTTTCCAGCAGCTGTTCCACTAGGGCTGTCAAAATGGCTGAAAAACTAAATTCAAATTTTTTACTTAACCCCTTAACTGTCACCCCCAATTTTTTTAAATAGGCAATAAAGTGCACTATCCAAACTTAAATTGTTGTCATTTATGAACGCTTTGGAATACAGACCTAAAGGTGGTCTCTTTTAAAGAAGACATTTTTTGTAAAAAATTCAAGTATCAAAAAGTTATAGACGTTTAAATTTACTGTAAAGAAAATGCGCTATACTAATTTTATTTTATTTTATATATAGTAAATATTTTACATAACAGGTTTTACTCTAAAATTGGTATAAAATTAAAGCCTTGTGTCTAAATAAGTTATGTTCTAAATTTGAAGTTGATATGAAAAAAATTGAGGTTCCAGTGAGATTTTATTTAAGGCGTTATACCACAAACAGCCACCGGGTGCCATCAAATCTCCATTGAATTTTTTTAATGCATTTTTCTGTCACAAATGTCTAGATTTCTCCTAGACCTTTCCAATGATATGTATTTTGTCAAGATTATACAAAGTTTTGATTGTAAAATACCGCAATACATTTTGTAATATGACACTTGACACCGCCCACTAAGGGGGAGGAGACCGCCAAAAGAATTTAAAGTACCATTTCCATGGTAACGCAATGGCCGATTTCAAAATGCTTTTCACAGGATGACTCTTGGGCTTCTAAGCTTTCAAATGATATATATATATATATATAATTTATGATGATTACTAAAAGATTTGATAGAGAAAAAGGACAACAAAAAAAGAGTGGGACGGTGACAGTTAAGGGGTTAAATATTATTCGAATTATATTCGAAATTAAAAGACATAATTTCAGTTAGGGTGAAAAAAGCTTTTGGCTTCTCTCCTGAGGCCACAAGAGGGCGTATCGAGCAAAATATTATGCACGTTTCTTCAAAGCGTAATAAAATAACACGACTATCTTTGAAAAAAGTGCATAATGTTTAATATAATGTTTATAAACCTTATATAATTAATAAAGTTGCTTAAACAATTAGAAACAAAACGGCATCATGCATGTATGTATAGTTTAATACAAAGAACCGAAAACCAATCACAAAGAGTACTTTCTTCATTTAAAAACTTGAGATGCCGTGGGATGGGGGAAAACCGCAATAAAGTCTCCAGACATGTTTTTTAAAAGTTGAACTTGCATTCATTTTCCATGGCTTTCTAAACATGCGGCTCTCTTGTGCGAGATGCGAGTGCAACGCTGATAGATGTCCCTCTAGAAAATGTGATAAATATGCATTCTGTGTGAACGGCTTGGTTTCAGTTTTGACGTAAACAACATCATCCCCGCACTGATTGTTCCCTTTTTCTGCAATATTTTGAATGAACAACGTAGCAGCGCCGCATCTAGTGGCTTCAACTGGATAGACTAAGAAAAACATCACAATGCAATGACACTTGCATCGTCGTCGCATTTTGTGCGCCACTGATAGGGCTGCCTGACGTTTTATATGCAACGTTTTTGCATTCAAATGTGGATTTTTATTATAAATTCGACAAATATTCGAAATTTGATTTTTGTTTTTTGTTTTTTTGACAGCCCTACTCTATACACTGCTGGGGAGTTTTTGAGAGTTCTGTATACATGTTCATTTGGAACAATTGAGGATTGAATGATAAATATTTCTTCTCTTTTGTTCTCTCTTTCTCTTCCGTCTCAGACCCGAAACAGACTACGCAGCCATGAAAACCAGCATGCCGTCTGTGTGGGTGAAGATCTGCTCGAGTTGGCTGGGACTGGTGCTGTACCTCTGGACTCTGGTGGCTCCGCTAATCCTGTCTGACCGAGACTTCGACTAAACACGCAGAAGATTCAAAAAGTGGCCTTATACTGAAGCAATACTCCTTATGCCAAACCATATGCAGAGTTCACTTATTTACTACATTACAGAAGTTATTGTTAATCTTTAAGATGCGCTGAGCTCTTGAGCTATGCACACTTGTTAACCTTCATGACGCTTTTCATACACTTTTGTTGTTACAAAATCATAAACTGTTAACAAATATCCTCAAATCTACCCTTAGAAAGCCTGTTTTAGGTGATTATTCATATAGGTAAAGTCGCATAAATGGGACGCTCATTATTTTGATGTATACTTCAATTCACATATGTACACTGTTTTAACATCCTTTTATGGATATTTCATAGTCTTTTATATTTGTCTTGGGTCCAGTTTTGTTACAAATTGCACTACATTTGATCGAATCAAAGTTGAGTGTTCAGTGGATTGCCAGATTGCCTCATACATCAAGATGCTTATTTTGAGAAAGATGCGTTTATGTAGAGCTGTATCCGTTTAGTTTTGAAGCATTATTTTATGAGCTTTAAGATGACACTCCTCCTGACCAAAAGTTTTTAGCTCTGTTCTTTTGTATTTGTACTTTTATTCATTCTTGTAAAACTGATTATTAAAAATTGTACACAAGAGGTTATGTGTCTTTAATCTATACAGCAAGGTGTTTCCTCTATAGGTGGAAGTGTTGTTCTTTTCTTCAAGAGCGTGTTAATGGATCTTAAGGCAAGAGTCACTTGCTATTGCTCATACACTATGGGTACAGAACTAACCCAAGAGACTGGAGAAAGGTAACTCAGATATCTACACTGTTTATGCTACAGATATGCATGATACTTCAAATCATGAAGAGAGATGTGCAAGTAATTTTCTAACAGACTTGCAATTTTCATCTAGCAAATGATAAAAAAAACAGACTTGATCTAAAGGAGGGCTCCAGATATCATGTAGACTTGAAGGTGGGCTCTTGTATGAAATTGTGTATTTTTAGTATATTGCCATAGGCTACATATATCATTTTGACATTCTCTCTGCTTTTCTACTTAAATATCATACTTGCATAAATGTTCTGTGAATTTAGATGTTAATTTTGAATTTTGCTACCATAAAACAATGAAAAAAACACATTATTTTATGGTGCCCTTGATATAGTGTAATTATATTATTGAGTAATATTAATAACTTGTACTTACTATAGGGTTAGGATTAGGTTTTGCGTTGCATATTTTTCCATAATTTTACTGTTATTACTTTAGTAAGTATATGTACAGGTAAAAAGCACATTGTAAAATAAAGTGTTACTTCAAAGGTGTTTTCAAATAATTTTACCCAACCCTGCTTGTTAGAACCAAGTTGAGTTGTCATATCTATATTTGATTTTTCTCCACAAAATAACAAGTGCACAAGTAAATTCTGCAATATAATCACCACAATTATCAGAACAATTACAATACAACAGTAAAACAATAAAATAATTATAAAATATATAAATAAATAAAAAATAAAGAGGGTCTTTATGTATGTATGTTTTTATTTATTTTTTACTAGATTACAGTAGCTAATTACAACTACCCAACACTACACAATTGCTAGAAAGCTATGGATTTAGATTTGTCTATTTATATTGTAATTATTATTATTATTCCGAGGTCACTGCAGTCACCCGTATCCAGTACGTATTCAAACCAGACGGTGGATCAGCACCTAGAAAGGACCTCCACAGCCCTGAAAGACAGCGGAGACCAGGACAACTAGATGAGCCCCAGATACAGATCCCCTGTAAAGACCTTGTCTCAGACGACCACCGGGACAAGACCACAGGAACCAGATGAGTCCTCTGCACAATCTGACTTTGCTGCAGCCTGGAATTGAACTGCTGGTTCGTCTGGTCAGAGGAGAACTGGCCCCCTGACTGAGCCTGGTTTCTCCCAAGGTTTTTTCTCCATTCTGTCACCGATGGAGTTTTGGTTCCTTGCCGCTGTCGCCTCTGGCTTGCTTAGTTGGGGACACTTCATTTCCAGTGATATCGTTGACTTGATTGCAAAGATACTAGTTAAACTGAACTGAGCTGGATGATAACATCACTGAATTCAATGATGAACTCTCTTTAACTGAAAAATGAGTGTTTACTATTGTCACTTTGCATTATTGACACACTATTTTCTTAATTAATGCTGTTCAGTTGCTTTGACACTATTTGTATTGTTAAAAGCGCTATATAAATAAAGTTGACTTGACTTGACTTAATTATTTAAAACAACCCTCAACCTAGAATGACAACGGCAGGCTGTGAGCTTCTGGATCCCAAACAGCAATACTTGGCAGGTCAAAATTCCTTATACAGTTAACTGTTCATTCTGCAGTCATTGTGTTATGTGTTACTTGTGTTTTTATTATTATTACTATTTTAGAAATTATATATATATATGTATATATATTCGATAAAAGACAGACAGAAAAAATCAACATGCATATGTTGAAACCTTGCAAAGTTATGTGACAGTGTGCTCCTGAAGGACACAGCTTGACTGTGTGACGTGGCTGAGGTGCTACAACAAGGAATCCTTTTCCCGTTACGCATCAGTTTGCGTTGACCTCACTAATTGTGCTCTCGCTCACTTTCCACCCGCTGCTGTCCCATTGTGGGTATTTCCCTGTCTGTCTCGCCGTTACTCCTGATTGTTTTATGTCAGCGCACACACACACACACAAACAAACACACAGACACACACACACACACACACAGGTTTGTTTTTGTGAAAAGTGGGGACATCCCATAGACATAATGGTATTTATACTGTACAGACGTACAGACCATAGACATAATGGTATTTATACTGTACAGACCGTATATTCTATTGCCCTACACCAACCCTACCCCTAAACCTACCCCTCACAGGAGACTTTGTGCTATTTCAGATTTTCAATACACTCCATTCTGTGTGATTTATAAGCGTTTTGAAAAGTGGGGACATGGGGTAATGTCCTGAAAAGTCACCTTCTCCTTGTAATACCTGTCATACCCTTGTCATTATACAAATGTATGTCCTCATTTGTCACAAAAACGCGCACACACTCTCTCTCTCACACACACACACACACACACACCAGGGAGCAGTAGGCAAATCTAATTCTGTTATATAACCAGTAACTGCACCACAACATAGTCTAAAGTGGGACTGTCTGTCTGCTTGAGTACGACGGCTGCTATAGCGTCGGCACGGGAAACTGACGGCCCAAAACAGGCTTTTGACAATATCAAAGTCCCTCTAATGGGACTGACTCAAATAGAGGATGATGCACTGTTTAGGGACCCTGATGCAGTCTTTGGATCTGCGTGTTCGCCGTCAGGGTAATTAAAGGTTCAGCTGCCTGCTTCTGAGACTCCAGTGTGGTGTGTGGGGAGGCTGCCATGGATATGTAGCGGGAAAACAGCAACCGTTTACACCTGCTCCATAACAACAATAATTGCTCCTAATGGTGCTCATTGTGTTGTCCATTGGAGCTCATTTTAGGAGCTTGGTTATTACACCAGAGGAGAGGCAAAAAAAGCATTCATCATGAAAATTATTTAATAAATGCTGTTTGGAGGCTCTCTCTTAAAAGTCACCCTATATATATATATTTTTTTTTTTTCAAAACACATTATTGATGTTATTGAGAAAGATTAATCCAGGAACTTTAAAAAAAAAAATTTTTGGCCTTGTAATTTGTAACTCAGTCATGGACCTCTCTGGTGACATTTCTCCAATCAATGAACTCGTCATTACCTCAAACTCAAAATTCACCATTCACCACACTATTTAGTAAATGCATGTTATTGAACTTATTGTGAATGATACATCCACGTATATGTATATTTAAAAGCTATTTGACCTCTTAATTTTTTATTAAAATGTCATAACTCAATCTTCCAGTGAATCAACATGTAATGGTTAAAACTAAGTTCCCACTCTACTTTTTATTAATTTTCAACAATCTGTTACACTTGGTTGTACATCACAATACAGAATAAAAGTTCTGTCACTTCCTTTTCATTGTGACTTTACTGAACAGACACCGTGACTGTGTGCATTTACTGTAAACAGTGGCAAATAGGCGATGCAGTCATTTTAAATTAATTTATTGTATTAAATATGAATACAGTGTCCAAAAAAAAAAATCAGGTAAATAAAGATTTTAGTATTGCCTTGATCAATCTTCAAATTAATTTTAGTATAATGTTAACCAGAACCCTTTGATTTGTCCTGACATGCCATTTCACAAGTGGCCACTGAAGCAAAGCTTAACTTTGAATTTATCTATTTGTTTTAACATTTTTGTTTTATTTTTGCTTTGAAATGTACATTTGAACATAATAGATGGGTATAATGAAACTTTCGGCCCACAGCCCTCAAACAAATTAGATTTTTCGCTCTTCATTGTAAAATGTTCGGGCACCTCTGGTCTTAAAGGTGCAGTAGGAGATTTTGGAAAATGCTAACTTTAGCCTGATAGCACTGAAAGCGAACGTCCCACCCTCCCTGCAATCGCCGTCCAAAGCCACGCCCCCTGAACGCATATACGCTCACAGACCAGAATACCAGAGACAACATTACTACAATAGGCTACAGCAGCGGTTCCCAATTCCAGTCCATGTTCCAAAGTGAAGTAAACTTCAACATATTTCCCCCGCTCAGTGAGGAGGGAGCAATGACCACTGTGTTATCATGGTGACCGTGATTTCACCAAGTACAACATGCTCCTGGATCAACATTCCAATTAACCAATCAGAATTGAGAGATAACTTTTCAGGAAATGTCTGTTTTAAGCTTACGATCAGGGTTAGGTGCTTCTACACCCTTGTTAATCAGCTATCATTTCACACTGATTTTATGAATAAATTATGGGTAGGGTTAGGTTTAGGGGTGGGGATTAAGTTTAGTCTATATTTTTGGACAGTGATGTCCAGGAACATGTCTTACTTGGCAAAATCACGGCGATTGTGTTATCATATCGATTGGCACACAGTTCATGCACGTACCTCACTTCTAACGAGCTGGTTATCTGAATCGCGAGGACAGGAACTGGGAACCACTGGGCTACATCATGTGTCATTCACTGGTGAGAAAACTTTAAAAAGTACTACAATACCAGAAAGGAAGATCGGGTTGTTGATGTTTGTCTGCCATCCTCGCTCTGCGTGCGTGAAAGCGCTGATGACGTATCCTGTCTGCGCGAACCGGGTACGCAGAGGTATGCTAATACGTACGTTGACAGGCAGGTACGAAAGCCAATTAAAACACTCAGACCGAGCATTTTGATTGGACGAACATTTCTTGGTCCTACGCCTTCCACAGAACATATAAATACAGATGAATACATTTAGACCACTTAACTTAATGATTGCTATCGGGATGCGAAGACACTTTCAACCAGCATAACGAAAAAAATTTTCTGAAGACAATCACCTATTACACCTTTAACTTTGGATATTGTGTGTGACAGTAGTGATAGTAATCACACTTTAGAGAAAATAGTGTATAAGCCTTGGACCTCCAAATACAATAATACAAACTAAATTACCTTCAGTAGGACTTAATAAACCCTGAATCCTCATAAAAATACAGATACACTTTGTTTTTACTGAAATATAATTCTCAAACACTGACCTTCTATGTCACCTAACACACAACAGACCATAATGAGCAGTTTAATTTAAAATTAACATAGAAATCCCCTTACTTAAAGATATACACTGCTCAGAATGAAGCTACATGTGTAAGGTACTTTGTGGTTGTTAGACTTGAACTACACATGTGGTTACTCTGATAGAACACCTAGTGAAACTAAGGTGAACTGACTTCATTCATCCACTAAAACCCAGTTGATTAAATGTGAAAAGTGAAATTAGTTCTTAATACTCTAGTAGCATTTTTTTTGCACATGGCACTTGCTTTTATATTCCATTATCTAATATGAATGACAGTCAGCATTGATCTAAGCATCCAAACACGTTTTGGGGCCACTGCAGGTTGCATGGAAACACATACTGTAAAGCCACTGACAGCTCACTGAAGGGGGCGTGGCGCGGGGGCCGCTCAATGGGCTCGTGCGGGATAGCGTGGCGCGCGGCGCTTGCGCTCTGCGAAGCAGCGTGTCCTGCGCGAGATTGCAGCTCTGCCAGTGCCAGCCGCTGGACGAGAGGACAGACATGCCCCAGCATCCCGCAGACCTGCCTCTCTGGACCTAAGTGCCACAAGGCACTCGGGTGCCCAAGTCATCGCGGACTAATAGATGGAGAGGGAACGGCCACGCTGTCAGGTATAAACGTCTTTTCTGGCATCGCTTTCACTGAGCTTCATTGTGTACACAGATCTGTCCTGCAGGGTACAGTAACAGAGCGTTACATCTGAAGAAACCAAGTCTGCCCCATGCGGTGTGCAAATATCCTTTAAAGACGTATATACACGCCTGAGCTTTACAGTGACGCCAAACGCACCGTTTAGTGCGTCAGTGATTTACAACCCAGTGTTTTTACAGAGAAGCCACATGCGCCGTGCTGGGCTCTTTGGGAACATCACTTTAGGTGCCAATAGGCACGGGGTGGGCATATGTTGCATTGTCAGTGGTGTAAAGGGGGTCACTAAACATGTTCAGTGGCTTCAGTAAGAATACAGTCAAGTGTTTCCCAGCTGCTCTTTTATTGATAGCCATTATTGCATGAACGAATGAACGTTTAATATATGAATGCCAGAATTAATATAGTGCCTAGTCAGCGGCGATCTGGATAACGTGCCGTTTTGTCGCTGGAGTAGTGGAGTATTGCAGGCGCACAGGATTCCCGGCACTGTCCAGAGCGCGATGGAATCATCATATATATAATGTTGCGTAATCGCAGAATGCGGGATCGGGTTAAACGGGGGTCACTGCGATCCTAGAAAGATGTTTAATGCCACTTCATAACGACGATCAGCCAATCAACCAAGCGGTCCATCGTTGAGCGCCTTTGTTACGTCGACATCCGCGCACTATAGTGCACTACGCGCGAGCGCATCGCATTATAGAAAACAGCAATTGTGTTTATCTTTATTGCACGAGAATTCGAGCACAGTACAATCGCTACGAGAATAAGCGTCGATGCTAAAGGAGCGTTCACTCGGCGCTATAGTTTCATTCTGTCTAGGCTACACATGCGCCGTTGCGCGCGTTTTGCGCGTTTCAGACCAGGTGCAATGTGAACAATTCAGCTTTGAAAACGTCTCGAGAACCACGCGCTCCGTCTCGTTGTTTCCGAACGCAGCGTTCTGTGTGAACGCCCCCTAAACAGTGTACGCTTCGCTGATTACAAGGGCGTTTTTGACGCGTCGCTCGCGCTGTGGATGGGGCTTGAAGATGACGCTAGCGTACAGCTCATGTGATTTATGCTAATGTGGCCTAATTATAGCCCAGCTTTTTGTCATTTCCAGTCACATTCTGCCTGAATAAGCCAAAGGCACATTATTAAAAACGATACCAATATGAGCAAATAAGAGATTGTTGAAAAATGAAACCATTCGTTTAGATTTTATACCCACTGTAAAACTGGTATGACCCATCATCCAGAAACCTAGATGTCTGGGCTGTCAGGCAGAGAGCGTTTCAAGAAAACCACACCAGTGTTTCTGATATTATACTGCTTTCGACCCAGTTGGTAGCTGACATTTCCATGCTGTACAGTGTGCAGGAGTATCATAACACTGAGCTTTTGGTAATGCGGTCTGGTACTACGGTTGCAATTGTTCAGTTTCTTGTGTTTGAGAGATGTTTACATTTTCAGAGATATGCTTGTGATGTAAATCAGATGCATGTTGTGTTTTAATAAAATGTCATGTGAGTAATAACCCTGGAGCCGCAGAAAAATGATTGGCTGATAGCACAAAAGCACAAACCCTTCACTGATCTGTGTTGTCAAAGCTCATCTGACAGGGAAATGAATGAATTTGACACTTTTAAGGAGCCTTGAAAAAAGTACCACTGGTAAATCACCAGCACATTATAAGATATTTAATTATGCTACACAGACAAATGTCTATGTAAACAATGCGATTTAAAAGTGACCAAGGCATGTAACAGGTGAAGTGTCTTAGTAATACTGTACCATGTCACAGTATCACGAATTGTTCATTTATTTTTATTGATAATCATTCATGGATCATCCAATATATTCCAGTTATTAATCAAACGCAGTACACCAGACGGAGCCACCAGCACGTGCTCTGATGGAATCAGTTCTTCTCTGCAGGGACCCCCAGAGGCACCTTTCCTCGTGTTTCTGATGGCCTGGCATGCCGTTTGATTTTTCAGGTTGCTCTGCGTTGGACAGGCCATAACTTCTCAAGGAATCTCCCCAGTGGCTCTCAGGAAAGCCTGTGCCCATATGTATCTCTCACTTCTTTTTCTAAGAGCCATCCCAAGAGCGCATAAGCGCAATGTTGCTCAAGAACGCCCGGGATCTTACCTCACACAGCCTACTTTCTGTCTACACCACTGGGCTGCTTCCTTTTGTGCAGTTCAAATAGACATGCAAAATGCCAGTCGAGTCATGCCAGACGTGTATAAATGACGGGTAAACTTTAAACTGCAACATTAAAGGGGTCATATGATGCTGCTAAAAAGAATATTATTTTGAGCATTTGGTGTAATGAATTGTGTTTATGTGGTTTAAGGTTAAAAAACCACATTATTTTCCACATACTGTAAATTATTGTTTCTCCTCTATGCCCCGCCTTTCTGAAACGCGTCGATTTTTACAAAGCTCATTGGTCTGAAAAGCGAGGTGTGCTGTGATTGGCCAGCTATCCAGTGCGTTGTGATTGGCCGAATACCTCAAGCGTGTGACGGAAATGTTACGCCCCTCACCATACTGTGATGCCGTGTCCCGGCCGGAGCGTAACATAAAACCATGTCTGCATTTGTGATCGGAGAAATGACAAACAACAAGCGCTACTCTACACTGCTCAAAACTTGCGTTTGAATCGTCAGTGGCAAATTCTTTAAATATGAAAACGTACTTGCAGTCTGTGAGTCAGAACAGCCGGCATTGTAGTCTACTCTCCCAGGATCAGGAAACAGTCCTCCATAAAATGTGCTGCACACATCTGAATATTTGGGTTGAAGTGTTCTGGAACAGTGTTGTAAATACAACTTAACCACTGATTCTAGTCGTGTACTCTTTTGGAAGACCAAACAAAGTAGTTTTGCTTTCACAACGAAAAAGCGTCACACACCAGTGTGGATGGGGCTTGAGTGAGCAGAGGTGGGCGGGCTTGAAAACGGAGCGTCCGGAGGGCTTGTGGCAACCACATGTGACGACCCCGGGCTGGGCTCCGCTTCGTCCACGGTGAAAGCCGATCCGGCGATCCACAGCGAAGTTGAAGTATTTCCTCAGCGACCAGCACGGATCAGCTCTAGGCATGACGAAGCGGATATCGTCCTCTTTTGGAAGACCAAACAAAGTAGTTTCACTTTCACAAGAAACACACAGCGTCTCCACAAGATGGCGGCAGCTACAGCGAGAATAAAAGTTACGCCTTCTTTCTTTGCGTGAACATTTGGGTACAGATCTTCTTTATGCACCAAGAGCTTGTAACACTCCAAAGAGAAAGGAACAATTTAAATCGCATCATATGACCCCTTTAACTTAATAGAGGACGATGTGGAAACGAAACTGGTTTCTTAATGACAGCCTTAAATTGCGTGTAAAGCGAATGGTATCTGCTTATGTAACCAAATATAAAGATACTTCTTACATCGCTCAATGGCTACCTCAAATAATCCCAAGCATTCCCATAAACTCAAACCTGATGCTTAACTGTCCTTCCCGTAACTCTCGTAACTCGGCTCTCCTCTTTGCTAAATGTGTTCTGCCAGCATAAGATTTAGCTCACAGTGCCTTTTCTCTCGGAGGTTATTTAAGACAATCCCTCTGTAATCATACTTAAAGTCTCAGCCGTTATAGTCCAGAGGAATAAAGCCTCGATTGTGAAACTGATAGGCCCGGAGCCCAAATGGCACTCTGAAGGCGTGTCACCAGAGCCAATATGGAGTTTGATTTCTTGATACCTGATACAGGCACAGTTCAGAAGGAATTAAACCCATTCTATCCAGACAAGAGCCAAGCGAGGGCCAAATCTGCTTTAGTGCTTGAGCTGTTTGATACGTGTATGAGAGTGATGACAACATGACTCATATTTGGTGATGTGCACCATGATGAAGCGCTAGCTTTGTTATGGACTCCGGCAAAATTTTGAACTTGAGGAGATTACAGTAATTCCCAGCTGGCCAAATGTGTTGAATTCGGGGTTACCACGATACCAAAATGTCAGCCGTTAACACTGATACCAGTGAAATTTCACTATTCTCTGAACCAATTTTAATCCCAAAGGAAAACAAATAGAGTATTGAACACATTTCAAAGTAAAGATGTAGTGTAAATAAATATACACTTGAATTTTAGCCTTCAAATATTTATTGAACTACTCGGTAACACTTTACAATATGGTTCATTAGTTAACATAGTTGGCTACTTTAGTTAACATGAACTAAGCATGAACAATACTTCTACAGCATTTATTAATCTTAGCTAATGTTAATTTTTAACATTTACTAATGCATTATTAAAATCAAAAGCTGTGCTTGCTAACATTAGTTAATGCACTGTGAATTAACATGAACTAACAATGAACGACTGTATTTTCATTAACTAACATTAACAGAGATTAATAAATACTGTAACAGATTTATTGCTCATGTTAGTTAATATTTTTACCTAACATTAACTAATGGAACCTAAAGTGTTACCTGTATATTCAAAATAGCACACTTTTAATGCAAAGTCAAAATAAATATCATAATAACAATTTTAAGCAAATTTCCTTTAAAGCATTATTTTATTAAATTAATTGTATTAATTTTATTAAATTAATTATTGAAGTAAATAGACAGTAATAAATTAATTTGAGTGCATTTTTAGTAATAAATGCTAATATTCATCATTTTTAAAGCTATTTTTTTAAAACACACACACACACACACACACACACACACACACAGTGCTGCATAGATTACTTGCAAATTGCAGTCCGTTACTGATTTCAAATTACGTGACAACATTTTTAGTTAGTAACGTAATCCATTGCATCACACATTTTATGTAATATTATATAATCAGACTACTTTTTAATTACTTTTAGATTTCTTTTGGCCTAACTCATTTAACACATTGATTTAATTAGGATAATCTTGTACCATACTGATATAAAAAAAACAAAGAGAAAGTAAATATAGTCAATTTGTTGTAATTAACAACATGAAGTGCATTAAAATTACATTACATCAAGGTTTCCCAAATTGGGGATTGTGAAGGAACTGCAGGCAGTTCATGAATTTAATGAAAAGCTAATACTGAGTTAAATTATAAAAAATGTAAAATTTAAATAAATATTTTTAAAATAACATGTCATTTTTTTTATTTGCGTGTCGGTTCAACCAATGCAACCAGTGATTTTAGCCTCAGCTTGGTACTCAAGTTCTGGCACTTTCATCCTTAGTTGCGTTGATTGCTCTGTACTGTAAAGTTCCCTTCAATTACACCTCAAATCATAGCAGTGCACATGTATTATTTCAAGCCACTGAGTTATACAAACACTACAGGATGTCTATTTTTTCAAAGGTTTTAGTGTACAGCCAACAGCAAATCCCAGTGAAGTCTATATTGATATTCATGTCTCATTCACATGTAGGCACTTTCAGTAGCTGTCAGTCAGGTGACTCCTCTGGAGAACTGGGACTTGGACTGGAGTCCAACCCCTTATCAATGCACCGCACAAGAAAAAAATAGCCAACTGCCCTGTCAAACCTTAACTTCTCAAATGGAATCAAAGATTTGAGAGTTTGGTCACCAGTAGTCCTGTATCGTCAGCTGTCAAGAAACCGAAACAAAGGAAACTGTAGTTCTGATAGGTAACTGAAAGAGTAATCAAGGTCATCATTCTTAAAACATTGTACCCTGCAATTAAGTCCTTACATTTGACAGACATGTTTAAAAAACAAAAAAAAAAATTTTTTTTAATAATTTGAAAGCTGTTTTATTCAAAATAAGACAGTCGCCCCTCATAGTAGCCACCACGGTTTCTCGTGTCTTGCAATTTGAAGTTTGCAAGTTAATAAACACATTTGATATTCACGCTTGGCAGAATGACTAAAAAAATCTGTATCTTTTTAAGATTCTTGTGGTTCCACAGTATATCACAGTATATTTTTTTCTTCGCATGCCTGAACCTTTAGATAGGTTTATTGTGGCTTATTTTACTGTCAGGAGAACATAGAATATAAAACTATTGTAATGTCCAATACAATTTTACTATTAATAATCAAATCAATTAATTTAAATTAACAATTCAGTTGATATTTTTTAATGTGACAAAAATTATTTTGAAGAATTTTCTTTACTTTGAGAAATACATTCTATTGTGTGATAATAAAATATTTCTGTTATATTCTGTTTTAATATATAATTTCTTTCAGTTTAGTCTGAACTGGCGGGTTGTAGCGAAGTCCTTTTATGTTTCTGTGTTTAAATGTTATTATTATTATTAGAGAAAGTACAGTTAAGTACATTCTACTGTACAATAGTAATGTATTTCTGTTATAATTTCTTCAAGTTAAACTGAACGTTTATTTTGACAAGTTTTCTGGAACCTTGAGTCTCCTTTCGGTTTCTGTGTGTATATGATATAATGATAATTTTTATCAGTTTTTTATGAGTTTTTATCAAATTAAATGGTGAATATTGTTTGCACATGACGTCATTGCTGTGGCGCGAAATGCAGCTGGAGGGCAGGAAGTGATTTTTCTATCTAGGAATCGCTAGCAGAAACTCAAAATGCCTATGTTTTGCATTGTCTATGGATGATCAAATCTATCAAACCGAGAAACCACAAGGAGCTTTTATCGTGTACGAAAATTTGTTGTTCATAAGGGGGGAAGAGGCAAGAAATTGACAGAAAAACGCTGGAAAAAGTATCTTGTAAACCTGCGTCTGAGGTCGGGAGGAGCGAATCGGATAATGCTTGTGTGTGCAAATGGTTAATATAAGATATAATAATATATTAAGATATTAATAAAGAAATATATAAATAGGTACAGGCCTGCCAACTCTCACTCATTCAGCATGAGACAGTCAGAATTCACTAAATGCTAAACTCCACACGTAGACACGATGTAAATAAGATATTATATGTGCAGTTTAGAGAGCTTCATTGAAATCATTTGTGCTTGTACATTTGGTGTGAAATTTGCACTCATGATTTGGTGGGAGTGCTAAGGATTTTGCTTTATATTGTCTACTTTATTATTTTTTTAAAACTTTTTATAGTCCTTAAATTATTTATTTATTGTTTACCTTTGATATTTTTTTGTGTGGTATTTAATTTTTGGATCTTGGGTTTCATTCACTCGCTTGAGCGGATATATTGCGAGTGTGATCTAAACATTTCAGTACGGAATGAGACCCCAGGGCTGCCAACTCTCACGCATTCAGCATGAGACAGTCAGAATTCACTAAATGCTAAACTCCACACGTAGACACGATGTAAATAAGATATTATATGTGCAGTTTAGAGAGCTTCATTGAAATCATTTGTGCTTGTACATTTGGTGTGAAATTTGCACTCATGATTTGGTGGGAGTGCTAAGGATTTTGCTTTATATTGTCTACTTTATTATTTTTTTAAAACTTTTTATAGTCCTTAAATTATTTATTTATTGTTTACCTTTGATATTTTTTTGTGTGGTATTTAATTTTTGGATCTTGGGTTTCATTCACTCGCTTGAGCGGATATATTGCGAGTGTGATCTAAACATTTCAGTACGGAATGAGACCCAGACGCACATGGCCGTGGTGTCAAAGATTCCCAGACAGATCACGTCTCTGTTGATATTATTTTGATTACTTTCGTGTGACTGATCAAGTTATTTTATGTAGCTAGTATGAGTAACAAAATGTGTTCCCGTGTTCACATTTGACCGCAATAATAATGCAAAAAATGACACTTCAAATCAACCTTTAAATGTCAACTTTTACAAAAAGTAGTCTTTAATATTACAAATACTGTATATATTCAAATACATAATCTAATACAAGTAAGTAATTATGTTTAAAAACAATGTTACCAGCAGCTAGGGAATATACAGCCCTGTTTATTTATTTAAATATAGGGCTATACAGCCATGCAGTCGTTACACCATGGGGCAACATTTATTTAGAGTAAATATTTATATGTTATCGCCTTTAAAATTGTCCAAATGAAGTTCTTAGAAATGCATATTACTAATCAAAAATTAAGTTTTAATATATTTACAGTAGGTCATTTACAAAATATCTTCATGGAACATGATCTTTACTTAATATCCTAATGATTTTTGGCATAAAAAAAATCAATAATTCTGACCCATACAATGTATTTTTGGCTATTGCTACAAATATACCCCAGCGACTTAAGACTTTTGTGTTTTTTGTAAGAAGTTTTGGGGTCCAGGGTCACAAATATGATTGAAATAATATACTAATATATATATATATATATACAGTGGGTACGGAAAGTATTCAGACCCCCTTAAATTTTTCACTCTTTGTTATATTGCAGCCATTTGCTAAAATCATTTAAGTTAATTTTTTTTCCTCATTAATGTACACACAGCACACCATATTGACAGAAAAACACAGAAATACATATATATATATACATATATATGGCTGAGCAATAACTGCCCCACCACCAGTGATTTCGGTCACTGCCCCTCAGAATGACGTCCACGGCCTTGCCGATCAACCTGTGGTACCATCACATGGGTACTCCAGAAGTGGTGGGGGGCGGTAGAGAGGCGAATCCTGGAGCCGCTCTTTGGAGCCCTTGATGCGATATTTGTTGAGCCAACATTGAAACTGGTTTCACATCAGGCTTCTCTAACACTCTACATGGCATTACGTCACCAAAATATGAACTCTGAGGAGGACCACAAGCATAGATCACAGTTTGGGACAAGATGGTAGTGCACTTTTCAAGTTTTACAGGTTAACAATATTCTGTTCTATTATACCTCAAGAAGAAATGTATCTGCTAGACTAGATTAGAAGTTTATCTACAAAGTGTTTTATTTCTATATCTCACTGTTGGCTTATCAGGGTATCTCTTCACCTTCCTGCCTTTGCCTTAACATGCATTTAATGCAGAATATTAATCCAGACCACTTTGAGGACTAGCTACTGCTGCTGGATTAGTTATTTCATCAGTCTTATTTTTGCATTGTTGTGGTAGGAGAAGTTTGTCTAAGAGTAAAGAAAGATTAATCAAGAGGATCTGAGTTCATCCTCATTCAAAATGCCCTCGTCTTTATCCAAACTGAAGTGGGATGTCTGGTGCTCCTTGTCGTGTTGTTGTGATCAGGGATGAGTGGTTTAATGTGCATGTTGTGTTTGCCCCTGTCCACGGTGCTGAAGCACATCCTGTTTGGAACCCGAAGCAACGCTGACAAGTGTACAGGGGGTTTGACCTGGCAATATGTAATCGTCAAGCTTTCACAGCATATTTATCTTCCCTTTTCCTCTGACTTTCTCTCTGCTGTGGACAGGACAGCCAGTTAGGCAGAAGGAAATGCAAAGAATGCACACTCCCACTTTTCCTATTGTGGTACTTTTATTAACAGAAATCATCTTCTTCATTGACTTATGGTTGCTTAAATACTTAAAAATAAGTCAGTGATAATCATATTGGTCATGCCTGTTGGATTAACAATAGTGTGCTATTTCTAAAACAAAAAAAGGTTCAAACAATTATAGTATTCATGACTGTACTTATCTGCACATATCAAAGCCCCATCACCCACCCTAATCTATCTATCTCTCATACTATGAATGCTATAGATTTCAGGGCATTTGGAAGTGTGCCATAGCCTGTCTCTTGATTCAGTGTGGGTGAAATGAGAGAACATATGTCCGGTCCCTCTCCGCATGACATCACCTTGCTATCAGAACTGATCTGTTTGCCTGGGCTGCTCTCATGGGGCGAACCGTAGTCCCTTTCATAATAAATCCCTCTACTCCCTCACTATTTTCTTTGCTCTCAAAAAAAACAGGATAGTCAACATTGAACATGTTTTTTTTTTTCAGAGAATAGATTCCTAGATGCTTTGTTTCAATTTAAATTGTTGGACACTAGTTGCATAGTCTCATTGTAAAAACATGCCTTTACCTTCATTTTTGGGAAACTCCAAAAACATACCTATGCTTACAATTCACTGCCGTTTCTGGCTAAATAAACACTAGTGGCAGTAAAACACCAACAACTTTTCATGCAAATTATGATTATGGGCAGATTCTTGATTACTAAAGACTTATTCTCATGTTCTATTACATTTTAACATTTGCATCACATAACCAGCTCTGTGTGTACGGCTTTTCTGGTGCGGTAAACTTGCTCGTTAGCGCACCTGGTACAGCATTGCACTTGCAATAGAAGTCAAAGACTTCTGGAATCAAGTTAAAATGTCATGGTTGCTTCGGCAAATGCATTTTTATTTCATGTTTGCTTTTGTTAACGTTATTGGTTAGATTTATGTTTCAGTGTAGGTGGTACAATAGAGCATTAACCTTTTAGCACAACTCACCAGACATTTCATTTCCGGTCAGCCAACATAAAACGTTGGCAGATTCACATTGATCTGTTTTGGATAAAACTGAACATGCTTTTTCACTTTGAATGTGTTGCAAAACATTGAAGCAGCAATTTGTACGTATTCAAGGGAGCCTGGTTTGTGCATCAAGCAGCTTCAGTGACTGCAGTGTCAAATTTCAGATTGAGCCTGTAGAGCACGTTCAGACAATTTCTAACGACTACCGTGTGGTGGTTAACTAGTGCATTGGCAGCTGCCTATAGACCCCAATGCTAGTCTACTGTTATGTTTTTATGAATCACATCACATAAATTGCTTTCATCTCACTTCAAGCAGTTATGCAACAGTTGCTTTAAAGACAACACTTGTAGGTGATCTGCACAGGTCACGGAATGCCAGGAGAAAACAAGATAGATTCAAGTGCAGTTGTTTATTAAGTAACAAATTAACAGAACAAAAACGTGGCAAAAGGTAATCCAACACACAGGATAACAGAAAACACTATGAACATGAAACAACTATGAACTCAGAAGACAATACACAATCTAGCAGCAATGACAGACAGAGTGAGCATGGTATATATAGATGGGCTAATGAGTAAATGATAAACAGGTGCTACTGATCAGAACAGAATAAACAAGCAAGGGACTATGGGAATTGAAGCTTAACACATAAAACAGGAAGAGCACCCTCAAGTGGCCAGTCCAGGGCACCACAACCAGACACTGTGACATTACCCCCCCCCTCTACGGAGCGGATACCAGACGCTCCACCAGAACACACAAAAGTTCAGGAGGGAGGTGGAATTGAGGCGGACCAGGGGGAGGGACGGCGGGCCAGGACCATACAATGGAAGGGGGCCAGAGGACAGAGATAGACCAGGGCATGAGCACAGAACCGGCAGGGTGAAAGGCCAAGGCGGGGCCGGCAGGATGAACCAGCAAGGACCCAACCACACAGGAATCCCAGCAGATAGCCAGGATGGAGCCAGAAGAATGAGCCAGTGAGGCTCCTGCTAAACAGGAACCCAGGCGGGCAACCAGAGCACAGCCGGAATCCTGCCAGGCAACACTGGTGGAACAGAAAACCCTCTGAATGCCAGGAGAAAACAAGGTAGATCCAAGTGCAGTTGTTTATTTAAGTAACAAATTAACAGAACAGAACAAAAACGTGGCAAAAAGTAATCCAACACACAGAGAACAGAAAACACGATGAACATGAGACAACTATGAACTCAGAAGACAATACACAATCTAGCAGCAATGACAGACAGAGTGAGCATGGTATATATAGATGGGCTAATGAGTAAATGATAAAGAGGTGATCATGATCGGAAATAATAAACAGGTGCTACTGATCAGAACAGAATAAACAAGCAAGGGACTATGGGAATTGGAGTTTAACACATAAAACATAGAAACAGGAAGAGCGCCCTCAAGTGGCCAGTCCAGGGCACCACAACCAGACACTGTGACAGCACATATCCATGATGTCTATATTTGTGTACTAGAAGATAGAGCTAGATTAGGAAAGTTTGGTGAAATTGAGTTGCACTTTGTCTTGGAAATTGTACTCTATAGTATGAAACTTTTATTGTATGATCAATGTATGCTTGTATGGTCTGTGTATGCTGTGGGTGGAGCATATGTGTCAAAATGTGTAAATATTTTCTTTTTATCTTTAAAATCAATTATAAAACATCACCTACTCATTTTGAATGCAATAAGTGACTAAGTGACTGTATTTTTTTCCTTATTCTCTGTTTCAAAACCTCTCAGTCTCCTCAGTGAACTACCATTTATAAGTGTTTTAGTGTTTTA
>NW_015505389.1:327815-352612 GCF_001515645.1 Sinocyclocheilus grahami | reverse complement strand
GGAGCGGATACCAGACGCTCCACCAGAACACACAAAAGTTCAGGAGGGAGGTGGAATTGAGGCGGACCAGGGGGAGGGACGGCGGGCCAGGACCATACAATGGAAGGGGGCCAGAGGACAGAGATAGACCAGGGCATGAGCACAGAACCGGCAGGGTGAAAGGCCAAGGCGGGGCCGGCAGGATGAACCAGCAAGGACCCAACCACACAGGAATCCCAGCAGATAGCCAGGATGGAGCCAGAAGAATGAGCCAGTGAGGCTCCTGCTAAACAGCAACCCAGGCGGGCAACCAGAGCACAGCCGGAATCCTGCCAGGCAACACTGGTGGAACAGAAAACCCTCTCAGCGACTCAGGGAAAACTATAAACAAGAGCAGAGAAAGTTTAGTACCAGCCTCGATGGCTGCAACAGGACAGGCCGATTGATCCGCAACGGTCCCTGTGAGCTCCCAGACTGGAGTGAATTCCTTAATGAGCTCTGAGAGCTCCCGAACTGGAGCGGTCTCTGAATTGGACCTTATGAGCTCCCGGACTGGAGCGGGCTCTGGAGTGGGCCTTCCGGTCTTCCTTCTCACCCTCCGCCGCTTAGTGGGAGTCTGAAGGATAGGGGTGGTGGGAAAATCCCTGCAGAAGGGTTCTGACTGGCCTGGTTCTGCCCACTGACTTCGACCCTGGAGATATTTGACGAAGCCCCAGAAGTCTAGGATTTCGAGTCCTTTCCTCTCCCACTGGTGCAAAGGATCATCCAGACAGACGTTAAGAAGGTCCTTAAGAGAAGCATCATTATAATTTAGGCCCACCGCCAACGTCCAAAAGGTCTGGGCAAAACCACCAACCTACATTCCCTCCGATCCGAAGGTCCATGGTTCAAAAAAAAAGGGGGGAAAAAAAGAAAAAACAAACTGCTGGATCTTGTAATGGCGGCTATATTCTGTCACTGAATGCCAGGAGAAAACAAGGTAGATTCAAGTGCAGTTGTTTATTAAGTAACAAATTAACAGAACAGAACAAAAACGTGGCAAAAGGTAATCCAACACACAGAGAACCGAAAACACGATGAACATGAGACAACTATGAACTCAGAAGACAATACACAATCTAGCAGCAATGACAGACAGAGTGAGCATGGTATATATAGATGGGCTAATGAGTAAATGATAAAGAGGTGATCATGATCGGAAATAATAAACAGGTGCTACTGATCAGAACAGAATAAACAAGCAAGGGACTATGGGAATTGGAGTTTAACACATAAAACATAGAAACAGGAAGAGCGCCCTCAAGTGGCCAGTCCAGGGCACCACAACCAGACACTGTGACAGCACATATCCATGATGTCTATATTTGTGTACTAGAAGATAGAGCTAGATTAGGAAAGTTTGGTGAAATTGAGTTGCACTTTGTCTTGGAAATTGTACTCTATAGTATGAAACTTTTATTGTATGATCAATGTATGCTTGTATGGTCTGTGTATGCTGTGGGTGGAGCATATGTGTCAAAATGTGTAAATATTTTCTTTTTATCTTTAAAATCAATTATAAAACATCACCTACTCATTTTGAATGCAATAAGTGACTGCCCTTCTGTATTTTTTTCCTTATTCTCTGTTTCAAAACCTCTCAGTCTCCTCAGTGAACTACCATTTATAAGTGTTTATTATTTATTTTATTACTTTTTCTAAAACATTTTAGTGATTTCCATCCTACATGTCAGCTTTGGTGCTATAACTTAATACACTATAAAGATGCTGAGCATCTCTTGGTAAAATAATCAGGGCTTTTCCAGTAAGCAACACAAGAAACAGTAATATGGAGTGGTAAGTCAGGAATGAGACTGTTAGGGTGCTCAGTGAGACTCTTTACTGGAAGTAAGGTGACTCATATGTGAGGAATTTTCTTCAGCCCTCTCTAGTTGGATGCAGATGGTTTGATCCATCTTGGTTTAATCTGCCATGTTCCAAACGTGTGATCCTGTGCTGTCACAGCCTTTTAACAGCAGTGACAATAATATGCTGAGCCCACTTTTTCCGAGACAGACTTTATTACTATTTGTCAAATATTGGCAGTGCTAGATACTGTGTAAACAGTGTTGTTTTTACAGTTAATAACACATCTTCCAGAAAAGCCTCACCACAAGGTACGTTGTGGCTACTGATATGTGTTTGAAGTGAAGGGTTCCCTGCGTGTGCTTCTGTACTTGACTTTTTTTCAGAGCGCAGCTTTATTTGAAGTAGTGGTCCAGACTATGGTTTTCTTGTTACATGCTGGGAAGTCCATCATAGCCTCAGGTTTAAGGCTGTTTGTGTGTGCGTGTGTGTACATATTTCCATGTTTTAGTGTATGTCTGTGGGTTTATGGACAAGGAGTGTGACTGGCCCCCACCCTAGACGTGGTAGTTTTTTAACCCCTCTCAGGTGCCCCTCTGGATGCTCATAGGGAAATGAAAGACCCTCATTTATTGTGAATACATGGCACACACGTACCCTCTCACACTCTTAAACAAACACACATATGCTTTAAAATCCTACACTGCTGTGACATACATTACCAGTAAAAAAGTTTGACACATTTTCCTGAATTTGTATTCTTCATTGTCTTGGACAAGAGAATGATGCTAATTTTCAACTGTCAAGCATACATGATAATTTAACACTCAGAAAAAAATAGGTTCGAAAGCTGTCACTGGGGCAGTACCTTTTGAAAAGGTATACCTTTGTACCTTAATTACCCATAAAGGGTGTGTATTAGTATTTTAAAGGTGCATATTAGTCTCTCAGTGTACATATTAGTACCTAATGGTACATATTAGTATGTTTTGAAAAGGTACTGCCCCAGTGATAGTTTTTGTACCGTTTTTTTCTAAAAGTGAAATAATTACAAACACAACAAATACAATATAAGAAAGATTCAAATTAAGTAAACCGTGCTTTAAGTTCTATTTTACAGTAGCATTCGAGTAAGAAACTGAATAATAAAATGTAAACGTAAAACACTGTATAGTCTCCATTGTATGAATTAAATAAACACAGTTTCTTATTAAAGCTACAAATGTTATTCAGTCGAGCAGTGAGCGATTTTCATTCTTTTTTATTAAGATTAATGGCATAGATAGTAGGGCTGAAATTATTAGTCGACACTATCAACAAAAACAGTCAAATGTTTGTTGTCAAATAGTAGTTTGATCTCATGAGACCTAATGTAAGGGCCTGCGATAATGATTTTTGACCAGTGTGGCGCTGTAGCACAAGACTGTAATTCAGCTCTCCCGGCTGCAGTCAATAAAAGAAGACACACTTACGAGAAGTGCAAACCAAACCATACCAGTACAGTGATTTATAAAACTACAAACAAAAAAATGCTCTGCAATCTGCACTCCAGTAACGGCATGTCATGTTTATTTACACGTTATGCAATAAACTGCTTTAAAGAAAGCAGCTTTACAGTATTAAACATAAAAATAACAGTGTCAATATCGCTTTCAGTTAGAATTCATTCAATTCAAGTTTTTTTATACTATAAAGCAGCTCTATATGTATATGAAAATGTACTGTATAGAATATGTATAACTCAGTATTTTAACAAATTGCATGAATAACTGATCAAGGCCAACTGATTGATCAGTTAAATAATAGACAATTATTTAATTAATCATTCTACTAATCGTTAGATTAATCAATTATCAAAATAATTGTTTGTTGCAGCCCTAGTATAGCAGCAGGTGTATTAGGTTACTGTCACTTTAAGACTTAATGCACTGATCCAATATATTGATACACACTATTGATACACAGTCATTGCCAACTGTGTTTACATGAGTACTCAGTAAGACAGGTAAATCTGTGAAAGACAACTGAATTCGGGATTGTGGAAGCACGTCCTGCACTTCATTTTCTCTTTCATGCATGTTTCTTAATATGTCATGCAGTCCTGTGCTGCACAGATGTCTTTGTGTTAATTCATAGTTTTGACTTTACTATTCTACATGGTAGATGCAAATGTTAGTAATTAAGAATGAGCAGGTGTGTCCAAACTTTTTTTTTGGTGGTTTATAAAAAGGCAGTTCAGTATGTTAATAGCAGATTTATTATGTTAAGGTGTATATTTAGCCTCTGGTTTAGACTGTGTGACTGACTGTCTCTCGCTGTTTTGCAGGTGACATTGAACCCATAGTTTTCTCCTTTGGCGCAGAGACCCTGCCTTATTATTTAAAGAGACTGTAGTCCAGCATCTTGCATTTTTAAAGGTAAAAACTGTGTTATGTGTGAACGGCTCTATCACTTGTAAGTCATAAAAACGTTCTCACATCACAGTGTTTCCTGGTATTTTGTTGCTGATGTGTGAATAGTATTTCAAAGCCTGTGTGAACAGCACATATGGTGTATTTACCAGAATCCAAATTTTACAGTAATTTACAGAGTTTAATCTGTGAAAGCAAGTATTGTTGCTGTAATCTAATGTGTAAAAACAAAAGGGCCCTGGACAGATCCCTGAGGTACCCCATGTCCCCTTTCCACTGACAGTGTGCTGCTGCTGGTATGGTTGCACCAAATGACAAACAAAACTGGAGCTGTCTAAACTGGAAATGCCTGATGTAGTGATGCAACATATGTCCAGTTGACAGACATCCTATTCTTGTGTTTGTTGTGTTACACAGTGGCTCTAGCTGAGCTATGAAAAGCAGCTTTGTGATGGCATGAACACACTAAAAAGTTTAAATATGGAGTAAATTAAGACCATGCTATGTTTGCATGCTATGCGCTATGTTTGTTTATGAACAGGTTGTGTAGTAACATCATCATTCAGAGAGGTTTGTAGTTCCCCTACTTTAGTTTCAGCTCAAGCAAATGTACCAGCACCATGTCATTGAAAAAGGTAAGTGTTTCTCAGGACAGTTACATAGAACCATGTCTTTACTAAATACTTACTGCCAATATTGTTGTCTATGGTCCAGGAGACTGCCAGGTGTCCACCTGCATCACCCTGAATATTTTCCAAAGCTTGTAGCCTAAACAGCAGTGTTAAAAATTAATCACACACTCAGGCAGTTCTACATCATAGAATCATGTGATGTGGATGTTTTATACTTTCTAACAGTTTGATACTTTGGCTTTAAAATCACTAGATTTGCTTGTCCACATAGAAGATTATAGTTGTTAGAAGGCCATCCCTTGTCATAGTTGTACCACACCAATTTTAGTCATCATTTACGGACTGATTCCTTGTTCCTGTTCTGTATGTCTTAGATTTCAGCAAAGTAAATACCCAGACAGTTTTGTCTGCTCTGGCCCTGGCTGCAGGAGACAGATACTGTCGGTTTTATCACTGCCTCAGAGGAAGAAGGGCTCATTTGCTGCCTTTGTTTTATATAAGCATTGTTGTGACAGCCCTAACTGACCCAGGGTCATTTCCTGTACAATATATGTACTGTAATGTAACTCGCTGCTTAACTACCATAGTACAATGCATCACTGGAGAAACTAACCAACTAGTCATGACTGTTTCCCAAAACCATAGTAACATAGTGGCACCTCCATAGTTTGAACCACATTGGTTCAACAATATAGCAATGACGTTACACAATTTATGGCATCACACGCAAGTGGTGAAATCTTAACTAATGCTAATTAACTGATTCTAGATGTCTGGGATACTGCTATAACGAACTCTGCACCTGATGACTAGCTTCACTATTTTTTTTCCCTGTCGTTTTTGCGTTATTTTATGATTGATTCATTGTGGATTCTCTTTTACATCATACTTCAGGTTCCCTTATGCATTTATGCACACGCTTTAAAAACACTGCTGATTGTTGACACACTAAAATATATAGATTGAAACACATTCAAATAGAATGAAAGAAATGGAATGTAATGCATGTTTGCTTGCTTATTGTTCCCAAGAGCACAATCTATTTAAATCCAAAAGTCTTACTAACAAGAAACTATGTTTCCAACCACAGGTCGAGAGCTGTAGTTCCTACCATGTAAGTTTGTGATGCTGTGAACGTTCATTTGAACTATGGTTTCGGGAAACACAGAATCATTGAACTATGTTGGTAACAACTGAACTTGCGACCATAGTTGGCTAACAATGCTTTTGGCAAATGTACCCCAGCCAGGTTGGAAGGAAGGAATAAAAAAAGAGTAAAAGTTAAATAGGAGAAGACCTTAAACTATTGTTTTCTGCTTTTCCTGATTTTTTTAGGGGGCATTTTTACCTTCATGTGGTCATTGATTTTCCTAACCATATTAAAACAGGAAAGTGTTGTCCATTTACATAATTTAATTTCTCACTTCCTTTTCCCATTCATTGAAACAAATTCCCAGTATGAAAAATTGTAGCTGTTACCTTGACTCAAACCTGTCAATTCAAATCAACATCAAATTGGGCATTCCAAGACATAAAAACAGCCAGACAAGAACCAAAGCACCCTAAACCACCTTTGAAACTCATTGTGGTCTAAACTGGTCTTCTCAGCAGGAATGTTTCAAGTTTGCTTTCTCACCGACCAGCCAATTTCCTTCAGTATTGCACACTGGGCTTCAGCTTCATTCAAACTGTGTGAATGGAAATAAGTAGAAAACGGTGGTGATGTCCGAATTCCTGGTCTTATTTCAGCTGGAGCGGAGGCGTTTCAGCAAGTTTGGGTAGTAACATGTGGACGTTCTCCAGAGCCACTCTCTAACTGGATCCCCTTTTTTCCACGGCCTGATTCTTTCCATCTTGTGCAGATTCAGGACTGATGGGCACAGCAGAAAGATGAATGGGAAAGTCTGCTTGAAGTCTTTTCCCTCACTCTCTCCACATTGGAAAACGAAAATCCAAAGCGTCATTTAAAAAATAACTAGAAAGGTTTTTGACCCACTTCAGTAGGACTTAAGTACAGCTTCATGTGCAATTTCGTAATTAATTCTCTTGTCTTTGACATATGGTTGAAGTGTACAACCGAATGTACTGACATTTATAGTAAACTAAAATATCCTGTAATGTCATTTCTATTGAAACCTACACATTTGTAATGATGAAGCTGCAATTCACTGCCTTTCAAATATATTAACTTTAAATGTAATACTGAATACCACACCAGAGTTTATAATCAAGTGCATGTGCTTTAGTATGCTCAAAATAAGTGTAGTTTGAAGCACTACAAACAATTATTAAAAAGGAACTTGAAAGTAAAACTGAAACTGACAGTATTACAACGTGTACTTTTTCTATGCTTAAAAAAGAGTCAAGAAAAACTCTTTAAGTACACTTAAGTGGCAGTTTTTTTAAAATATGCTCTTAAATTGAAGTACATTACAAGTGCACATTCATTTGCATCCTACAATTAAGAATACATCAATACAATTAAGCACACATTTTGTGTAAATTATCACACGGCATTGTTCATGCAGTACTAACATGATCAACGAGGATCTAAATGAATGAAAAAGAAAAAAAAGGTATTGTTTCTTATATAGAACATTTAGATATTTTACTAAACAATATAAACATATGATAAAGAAATGACTTTTTGATGGTCGCTGGACAAAAACATCATTATGGATCCCAACTGGATGTCATGCTTCACTTGCAGAACATTGAACAGATATCTGATTGTTCATTGGAAAGACTTTTCTTTTAATCATTGTATTTTTGAATACCGACATTTAACAACTCAACTGTTAAGTCAGAGGGTGCAGTTAGTTGAACTCTTTTTCCATTTCAGTTCTTTTTTTTCATTCCATTTTATACGCGTATTCAGCAGACCCGATCTTCTTCTGGAAAGGATGCTTTCATTGCATTACAGCTCATTACACTGAATTGCCGTCCTTTTTACTCATGTGATGCAATGTATTTCAGAGCAAAGCTAAATATTCATTAAGAAAATAAGGTAGAAGAGACTTAATTTTGTCCATGTTCCGCTGGGAATTGACTGGATGGGCATTACTAGAATAAAACCTTACTGCAAGTGTGCTAAAAAAAAAAAAACTAATAGCCTGCACAGCCTATGTGATGTCAAAGGAAATTGATGATTTAAGAGGCAATAATCATTCTTAAAAATAACATCCACTGTATCAATGCACCAATGAATAGTTCTCAATAAAAGCATGCAGGTGATGTGTTCGTAAAGTAAATATGGTCAGTTTTGATTTCCCCCTCCTACCTGAAAATAAATGACACATTTTGGCATTGATAAGTGGCATCTGTGCCTCCCACTCTTTGAAAATCTCTGCTGTCCATCCACCGTACACGAAGTAAAATCTCACCTCCCCTTCGCCTCACGGTTAGCTCGCTAGACTACGGCAGCTCATTCATACATTCAGCCTCTCTCTCTCTCACCGTCTCTCTTGCTATGACTCACACGCTCTCAGCCTTCACTCAAAGCTTGACTGCTCTCACGCATTAGCAGGGCTGAAGAGGAGACCTGCAGCTACCAGGTAAAAGACATTGATGATTACCAGTCTAATCTGCTTAATTACCAGATTTCACACACGTTCACTTCCGCAGGGCTCACATTTACGGGATCATGATGCTGCTTGTCTTAAAGGGTGCTCAGCTGTCTGTATGGTTTATGTTACGCGTTATGCTGAATTTTGAAAGTTATATATGTCTGGTTGTACAGTGTACCGGCTGACGTTGAGTCTGGGAGGTTGTGTGCTGCCCGTAGTGTACTGTGTGTGTTTCAAATGGCTGCCAGTACAGAAGGCAAGCAAAAAGAGGATGAATGGACTGACTGTACTGCGTATGTGTCCTCCTCTACGCTGCTGCCGTATGAATGAGACTCGGGGCGGATGGATGCCGGGGTGGCCTAGGGCTCTTTCACTGAAGGGAGGGGAAGTTTAAATCCTGGGAGATGGACATGAACAGTGTAGATGAAAGTCACTGGAATTCGGTTGATGGCTTGCTAATATGTACATTAGAGACTGAAAATAACAGATGTATAGAAAAGGCAAAAGACTGCTTTTCACCTGCCTGACACAGGGTTTTAGTGAATCAACAGAGGCAGAAAGACTGCAGAGCTGAGATGCTTTGTGTTGTTTATCTCTTGTCTGCATGAGTAATGTTTATGTAATGTGAAGTTATACGAGAGATTTCGTTATGGCCATGCAGTAACTACAAACAGAGCGTTTGTTGCTTTGAAATCTCAGAAATGTCCAAAATGGTTAAAATGTGCTCTTAAGTCTCTGAGTAGCATCTGTGTGTGCATTTCATTCAATGGTTTATTTATCATGAGCTTTGCTAATTGTGGTCTGCTAATTTGGATTTAATAATAAAAAAAATATTGCATTCATCTTTGCAAATTCAATCTTGCATTGAATTAAAAAAATATCTGACTTTACTGTAAGATTTTGCTTGATGTTATTTTTAAGCGAAACAATGAAAAGAAATACTAGATTCTGAAATTGTTTTTCCTCGTCCATCAGCTCCTGACTGAAGAGATGAGGGTTTTTGGAAAGAAAGGGGGGCACCTTGGCTTGTCAGGCACTCACTCTGTAGTCAGGGAGGATGCTGGGAGATAAATTTAGCCCTCCAGCTTTGCTTCCATCTGCCATTGCATGGTTTAGGGCCGTTGCCATAGGAACCACCACTGGGTGCCCATTAGTGAGCGAGGGAAAATTGGCGAGCTTTCTTAAATGTATTTAAACGACATATTTTGTTAAGTACAGTGTAAAGTTTATGTTTTATGTGTTTGTGGTTTTGACAAAGTGGACAAAGTTTTATTCCCAGATTCGAACCATCTGACCCTGGCAGGGTTACGCTGTGGTTTGGTAAGACTCGTCACTGACCTCGTTATGAAATATTTTCGAATGCTCACAGGTGCCCAGTGATCATGTACAGTGCAGCTTGATGATTCTCTTTGCCACATATTGAATGTTTTCATGTTCTCATAAAGTCAGTACAAATCAGTGCCTTTGGTTCTTTCCTGTTGCTGGCACAATCCCTTTAAATGTTCGTTTTGTCTGTGATGTAGGATATCATCATGGGTTGAGTTGATTACCTGCAGAGACTTTATGGGTTTACCTCAAAAGACGGCTTTGTGTGTTTCGAGTTGAATTCTAATCCTGACTCCTAATCAAGAACATGTTTGGAAAAGCAGTTCAGAGAAGACAGATCGGGCCTCTCTGTAGAAGCAATGTGTGTAGTTTGAATACAGAATTGTGGAACGGTTATAGAACTGTATTCAATCTAAAATGAGTCATTATGATGTGCCACTGCAGTCCGAGATTCAAGGTCGCCAGTGTTTTTGAGTGGGAGGACAGAACAGGTGGTTCTAGAGAGATGAATGCTTGCTTGACTCACATCCAAGTCCAGACAACCACCATGTTTTAGGCCTCCTACACTATCCGTCCGACCTACATATCCTCATCAAACCCAACAAATCGTGAGCCAAAGAATGACATGTGAATACAAGCCAGGCAGTTTTATCTTTTTTGTAAGCTGAGGTTCAGATCTTGTTGTTTCAACCTTTTTGATTTGAGTTCTTCAAACCACAGTGCATTGTTTTGTTAAAACACACAGATCTGTTTAGAGTTTCAATGAGTATTTGTTAATTTTCCTTGAATCAATTATTTTGGTTAACTGAATGTAATTGTCACCTGTCAGATTCTCTACACTACACTACTACCTGTATGTATGCGCAATGCAGCATACTTTACTAATAAACTCATCAATATGTTCTGTTTTCACTATAATTGGAAGTCTGTGAACACTAGTTGGATTCACACAACAATTCTGCTGGAATGTATAGTTGGCAGTGATTTTGATATGTACCAGCAGGATCTCCTGTGGTTCCACACCTAACCGCCCCCTAAAGCAAAGCGTGGGTGCCAATACCAGCTGGTCAGTGAGTGGGATGCCTAATTCCTTATTGTGTTCTAGTGAAAGCAGTGTCAGAATTTATTTTCACAAGCATCAATGCTGTCTTAAATTGTGTTTTTGTTAAGAATACCAAAAAGCCCATAGTCTTCACTGTTTGTTTCAATACATTCTACTTAGACCTCTTTTTCTCTCTTTTTATTTGCACATACACAGATATTATAGAAGCCCTAATGCCTTGTTATGTTCTTTTTAGTCCAGTTAGACAGTTTGTTTTAACCAGTTTTCTTTTAACAGTCAAAGTGAACAACTGTTACAACTGAACAGGAAGAAGGTTAGCTACAGTTGTATTAGATGTAGTTCATTTAGTGATTCAATGATGTCAAAAGTGTTGGTACTTTAGTACCAAGCAAACTGTAACAATACCCGTCTTTCTGCATTGTTGGAAATACCAAGTACAAACTCATGCCGATAACTGCTATCTGTTGTTATAACTGACAGGTGACATCTTTCTAATGTTCACATATGTACCTGTGTGAGTGCTTTGTGTGGCCTGAAGGTTTTGAGTATTGCTACACACACGAATATAAAGTGTGTTGTGTAATGTATTTTATAAGTTTTAGTTATAATATAGAATTGACCGTGACTCATTTTGTTGTTTTCTGATATTTCCCAGAATTCAAATCTCTGAAGTGGATCATCATAAAGCACCTGCAGAATACTGGGACTTGAGAGCATTCGTGGAAAAACATAGTTGCCATGGATTTTCAAGGACAAGAATGAACAAGAAACAGAAGAGGCAGAATTTCCTGTAACTGAAAAAAATTGTAGTTGTATTTCATATAATTCCTTTTGAAGACGTTCTTCTCACATTAAGCAATAATGTAAATTTTGTTGTTTTCTGATATTTCCCAGAATTCAAATCTCTGAAGTGGATCATCATAAAGCACCTGCAGAATACTGGGACTTGAGAGCATTCGTGGAAAAACATAGTTGCCATGGATTTTCAAGGACAAGAATGAACAAGAAACAGAAGAGGCAGAATTTCCTGTAACTGAAAAACTGAAAAAAAATTGTAGTTGTATTTCATATAATTCCTTTTGAAGACGTTCTTCTCACATTAAGCAATAATGTATACAGAATGCTCCAGTTAGGACAGATATGTACAATCTATGCATATGTTATGTGGAACAAAGTATTATGCGATGCTCTGAATGGTCATAAATTAATTGGTCCTTCATACAGTCTGGAATAAACAGTACCTCAAGCTTTCATCCCATTTTATGGAGGCCTTGCATAGCCAGTTGACCACAGGGGAGCAATCTGGAGGTTTAGAAAAGCAGAATGAGACTTCAGTGGACAGCCCCCAGCCACATTCAGTCCCGCAGTATCATGAACAGAACAAGGTTGTCAAGCAGCAGCAACATGCACAACAGCAAAAACATCTTAATATTGAGAGAAAGCGTCTCAGATTACAGAGGAAAACTGCTCAGGAGACAGACACTGTTGAAGAGGAAATGTCACCAAGGGCATCTGGAAGTTCTGGATGTCTTGTTTCTAACATGAGGGAGCCTAGTGAAATGCCATCTGGAGGTTCATCCTCAGAAGTATCAGCTATACCATCCTGTTCCACGGATGAGACCCTGGAAGTTACACCTAGACAAAAACGTGAGCGTAAACCTCAAAAGCCCGGAAAATATGTGTGCTCATACTGTGGACGTGCTTGTGCTAAGCCCAGCGTGCTTCAGAAACATATTCGATCCCACACTGGAGAGAGACCTTACCCCTGTGCACCATGTGGGTTCTCCTTCAAGACTAAAAGTAATCTTTACAAACACAGAAAGTCCCACACTCATAGGGTGAAAGCTGGTCTGACTGCAGAAACGGAGGGACCAGGTATAAGTTGTTCAGAGGAGCCACTAACAGAATCAGATGAAGAAAGCCAACCATCTTCCTTTTTAGAAGCACAAAGAATGTCCACTCAAAAGTCAGATGTCTTAGAAAAGTGTTCTGAGGGACAGTTACAAGGTATAGAAGACTCCCATGCAGTTAAAAAGAGACTTGCAATGAGACTTAGCAGAGGAAGACGAACACCTATAGGATCATCTGATGAAGCATCCTCGTCGTTTGGTCTAAATAGCAAAGGTAGCACAGAGTCTGGCTATTTTTCTCGATCTGAGAGCACGGAAGTCTCTCAAGATAGTCCACCAAACACAAGTGTCAAAAGCTATGCAGAGGTCATCCTTGGAAAGTTTGGTCGCCTTGGTCATTTACAAAGGACTGCTCGTGAACAGTATGACAATCCTGCTGGGCAAGAAGGGAAAAGAATTCCATTCACTGTGCCTAAAAAGCAAGTTATTGACCACATAACTAAACTCATCACCATTAATGAGGCTGTGGTAGACACCAGTAAGATTGACAGTGTCAAACCCAGAAGGTTCTCACTCTCTAGGAAAAGCAGCACAGAAGTGAAGCCAACCTCTTCTAAAGAGTCCTTTCTTCACAGTCCAAAAGAATTAGATTTGAGTGCAAAGAGCAGTGGTTCTATTACTCTTGGTGTACCTTGTGAGAAATTTCAGCACCATTCTCTTAGTATCCAGCAAGCTGACCCAACCACCACTGCTCCTCTTCTAAGAAGTCACTCTATGCCCTCAGATGCAGGTGTTAGTGATGTGTCTGAAATGTCTCGTAGCCTTCGCCTTAGCCAATCCTTTGATGACCAGCAGCCAGTTCAGAATCGGCGTCATGGTATGCTAAGACGACAGCCTGCCATTGAATTGCCCATAGGTGCTGAAATGGCCATGGAGGAACAATCCTATTCCAGATCACCATTTCATCCCTCAGTGCCAGATCCCAGCCAGAAACAAGAGTCATTTGAGTGTGATGCATGTGGTATAGTTTTTAATGACTGGGAGGGATGTCAAACACACAAACAACACTGCTGCATGGTTCACATTTCTGAACAAACTGAAAGTCAAGTCTGTCAAGTGGAAGAGCCCACAAGAACACACACAAATCGTCCTGGTGCTTTTGCATTTAGAAAAAGAAGGAAAGAAGAAAGTATTGAACTTGAAGATCCTTCTTTACCCTCTGTTTCTTATATACCACTGAAAGGATCTACACCATCTTGTGAACAGCCTATTAAAGGGACCATTGAACTGGGTCAAGAACATGATACAGAAGGGGCTTTGAAAGGAATATCTGTCATACAGCATACTAGTTCATTTGAGAAACATGATAGTGCTTTAAAAACCTCTGGACCAGATGAGGTCTCACACTCTCATGATGTCTCTCATTGTTCTCCTTACTCACAATCAAAGCAGCAGGCAACTAAACCTTCCTTCCGTAAACTTGTACGCCAACACAATGTCCAAGTGCCAGAAATCTTGGTCACTGAAGATTCAAACACCAACACCATAGCAGTATCACCCCCTCCAACTGTTCCTAAAATGAAGGAAATTGAAAAGGTCAGTGAGTTCCAATGGCCCCAAAGAAGTCCAACTTTGGCCCAACTTCCAATTGAGAAGTTACCGCCTAAAAAGAAACGTCTTCGTCTCGCAGAAGCTGCCCAGTCATCAGGGGACTCAAGCTTTGAATCAATGTCCCTGCCTCACAGCCCAAGTCAAGACAGTTGTGTGACTCATATCTCCAGTCGATCAACATCATTTGAAGAGGCGTGCAAAGGTGATGCAGATACGACACCAACTAGGAGATCAAGAGCCACTCATACTTTAACAATTCCTACAAATTCTCACAGAGAAATGAGGCGCTCTGCATCTGAGCAGGCACCCTATGTTCCTCAACATGCTAACCTTATTACGGAAACTCGCAGCAAGTCATTTGACTACAGTAGTTTGTCTCCAGATCGAACCCCTGCAGGATGGAGAGAACGGCGGAAATGCCTTCTAATGAGGCATAGTGCAGTGAGGGAACCTGAGGAGGAAGACCAATCTTCTAAAGTCTTCAACACCAGTTCTCCAACTAAAAGGACTAACACATCACCCAGCTATAGCCCAGACACCTCCTACAGCCCAAACACCACCCATCGTGTGATGTTAAGCAATACTCTTCACTCATTTGGTGAGAAGCAGATCATGCAATCACAGCATTTTTTATCAGAAAATACCCAGCAGTTTCATGCTGACCAGCCCTCAACATTGGGAAGTCTGCTTTGTGCATCAGGTGCTGCCAGAGCTCATTATTCTTCAATGTCGACAGGACTCAAGCTTGAAATTCCAGTGGAGAATAAATTGGTGAATTCTGATACAAGGGTCAATCAACCATACCTCACTCATTATCACCATCAGAATATTGGTTTTGATGTTACTTCAAACCCAGAACTACTGAGACCTTTACCAGCCCAGATAATTCCAGTCCGACTTAATTCACATCTTCCACATTATGCAGGCTCCATTTATACTACAGTTTCACAAACATTTGCCTCAAGTCCTCAGGATCCTTGCTGCTCTGGAGCCAGTTCAGTTGCAGTGGCCTCAAGGTTTGAAATCATAGACCAACAACCAATATCTGATGGATCTAAATCAGTAAGTGCTGGCGCAACCAAACGTGTGCTGTCCCCCAGAAGCAGTGAGGAGCTCAGCCCAGAAAGTGAGCAACAACAAAAACGAGTGAAAGAGGAGATGGACAGTCAGGAAAATGAAAGTGAAAATGATAAAGTTTTGATCGAATGCAAGAAGGAAGAAAGACTTGATGAGCAAAGTGTCATCTTCCCTATAGAACACAAAGAACCATCATTTCCGACTCTTAACACTAACGTTAATTTTAGCTGGTGCTATCTAAACTACATAAAACCCAATCCATCCATACAGAGTGAACAACAAAACTCTGTCTATTCCTCATGGTGTACAAGTACCCGCAACCCATACCCTCCTGGCCTGACAAGCAAGGACATGCTAGCCCTGTTGCACTGCAGGCAGACACATGCAGCACTTATCTACACCATGGCGGACATGTCACCCTCTCTTGACAGGAAGCAAGAAACACCTGACTCCCAAAAGCCTAACACGACTGAGGTAAATGTAACAACTCTTGAATTTATCTAGTCAATGCATGAACATTATTACATTTGCAGCTGTGTTTTGGAACATGGTTGCTAGTTCCTAGCTGCTCAAAGCTGGTCATTAGTTGTTTAACCAGCTACCATGTTCTCAAAACATTTTATAACAGGGAGAATGACTGATATGCTAGATGACATTAATTTTATTAACTTGGGGGCTTATGTTTGTTTAGCTCAGTATTTTAAAATATATATGAGTGTTTCAGTAATTTAAAAGGTATTTTAATCTAATCAGTCCACATTCCAGTCTTTTTGTCTTTTGTATTTGTTTTTTTTAAACTTACACTTGACATGACATGGCAACGTAAAAGTAAATCAGTTCTAATGCTATCTGGAAAATGTTGAATGAGACTTCCCCCCATCTCTGTCTCCCTGGGCACCCGGAATAGGGTTGGTGAACTTGCCCGTGTCTCTCTCGAGTGTAGGTACATGCCACTCAGTGCACAGAACCGAAAGAAGCCCAGCAAGCTGAGTTGAAAGAGGTAGAAAAGAAAACAACAGAGGAGAAGGAGGATCAACTATCTACCTCCAAATATAGCTCACGGGTTCAGATTTGTGAAGGAGGGTAAGTCATACTAATATATAACACTTTTACAAATGTAGTCTGTAAAAGTGTGATGATGTAGAGCCCGTCCACACAGAGACGCGTTTAGCTGTATACAGTATGTAAAAATGTTGTATCGTATCTACATTTCGTCCAGATGGATCCGGCGTTTTGGGAGCATGAAACCGCTATTTTTTTAAATCGGGTCCCAGAGTGGATAAATCTGAAAACGACCGTGAAGAAAACGAAGAAAAAAAAAAGATCGGATAGGAAAAGCTTTGGCTTCGTATGGATGTGGCCGTAGATGATTTCAATATATCTTAGCTACAGTGTTTGCAACGCAGCGTTGTATAGGAATACATATTTTGTTGCTTTTTTCTCTATTTTCTGTAAGCAATTCAGCAAACCTCAATTCAAACTGTTTGTAGATACATAATCCTCATGTATGCTATCTATGTGCTGTCTGTTTTTGCTTTTTGTAAACATTGTACTTGCAAAATGTAATACTATTAAATCGGGTCCCAGAGTGGATAAATCTGAAAACGACACCCTTGCGTTTTCGTGTGTACAGCCAATCCGTATATTTTGTGAAATGATAATGTCATCACCCCACATCTCGACCCTAGTCAGACACCGCTACGTCCCGTAACAGCAACAACAACAACAATGGCGGACTACGTGCTTGTGTTCATGCTGCGGAAGCTACCTAGCCTATTAACTTTACTAAAGCACAATCAAAAATTACTAAAGCAAAAATGCAAGGTTTATGTGCATGCTCCAAGTCTTCTTCTCTATTTTTAGTGTATCTCTGTGGCAGAATTACAGCGCCACATACTGGTCTGGCATGTATACTACATCGTTTTGAGTCGGTTTCAATGGTTTCGTGTGTACGCAGATATTTCTTGAGACGATGCCATGCTTACGGAATTATTTTTTTAGAACGAAGAAAAAAAAAAGATCGGATAGGAAAAGCTTTGGCTTCGTATGGATGTGGCCGTAGATGATTTCAATATATCTTAGCTACAGTGTTTGCAACGCAGCGTTGTATAGGAATACATATTTTGTTGCTTTTTTCACTATTTTCTGTAAGCAATTCAGCAAACCTCAATTCAAACTGTTTGTAGATACATAATCCTCATGTATGCTATCTATGTGCTGTCTGTTTTTGCTTTTTGTAAACATTGTACTTGCAAAATGTAATACTAAAGTTAGGTTTATTCGGCCATACATAATGAAACCAAGTGATAATGTCACTGAAATACTTGCATACTAATTTGTGATTCATCATGAAAACTACAAGGCCAACTCTGATATATATGGAAGCCCATTTCCCTGCAATTGTTTTCTTGCAAATTGTGAGTTATAAAGTCAGAACTGCAAGATATAAACTCACAACTGTGAGAAAAAAGAAGAAATTGCAAAATACAAACTCGCAATTGTGAGAAAGAAAAGTCACAGTTTTGAGAAATAAAGTCAGACTTGGGAGATGTAAACTGCAAGTAAAAAGTCAGAATTATGAGATAAAATGTTGCAATTTCCTTTTTTTTATACAGTGGCACTTTTTAAATGTTTTATACAGTGGTGTAAACACACTTCCATAGATACACCATTTCATTTAGAGAGAGAAAAAAACAACTAACATTTATTTTTGATACCTTGCAAGCAGGTATCAATTTTAATTCAAATCTGGCTTTTAATACTGACATAGATGCAGCAGCTGTGGTGTTTCTCTTCTCCTCATCCATCTGAAAGCTAGAGTCTTTTACTTCTGTCGTAGTTCCTGCACTGTACACCCTGCTAATGCTGTAAGTATGGTGGCTTTCTGTCACCAGTTTGTCAGTATTTTGAGCAGTGTTGTTCTTGCCCTGCTGCAGGAGATCAGTTGGTTGTCAGAGCCAACACGGACCGTCTGTTACACAGCCCGAGCCAGGAAACTACCTAGAGCCCCACAGAGTCCCATTTACACCATACTGCATCAATGATTTTGGTCATTGAGCTGAAGGCATATGGAGATGTCCAAGATGCAGTAAACTCACATTTTGAGGTGTTTTTATGTGAATGAAAAACCAATATCTTAAAAGATTTACGGCAGTGGTTTTCAACTGGATTTGCTTCAATATCCAGATTCTAAGTGGCAACCAAACAGTACCATTCCTGTTTGAAGTACAAAAGTAAAATGTCAATAATTCACTGCACACAACATTGTGGTTAGTATAAAGCCATGGTTATATTAGACTTTAAAAATATTAGAATTTAAAAATATATTTATATTATATTAGAATATAGGAACAGGATATGATGTTATGCTTCTGGTTTTAATAATAAAAAATTCACATATAATGATAATTTTTAAATCCGTTAAAACCGAGTTTAGGACACATTTCTGTCCCTTCAGAATGAAAAGACTGAAGGTGGTTTGTGAATCTTAAAATGGAAGCTCTGAGGTATGAGGGGAGTGATTTTGCGTGAAAGTTTAGAAAATTAATTTAGTCAGCGTTTCAGGTGGAGGTCAATTACGTGGTTTCTGCACAATTTATCAACTTTTAAAAGGATACTTCACCCAGAAATGAAAATGACCCCATGATTTACTCACCCTCAAGCTATCCTAGGTGTATATGACTTTCTTCTTTCAGACGAATACAATCGGAGTTATATTAAAAAATGTCCTGGCTCTTCCAAGCTTTATAATGGCAGTGAATGAGTGATATTCAATAATCCAATAGAAGCCCAATAAACTCCGCCAATCCATCATAAAAAAGTGCTTCACAGGCTCCGGGGGGTTAATAAAGGCCTCCTGAAGCAAATCAATGAGTTTGTGTAAGAAAAATATCCATATTTAAAACTTTATAAACCATAATCTCTAGTTTCCGCTAACTGTTGAACGCGCGTTCATGAGAGAGTGGCTTTTAGTAGTTTTTACTATCACTTTTTATCAATTTCCAAAAAAAAAAAAAAAGTGCTGACCCTAAATTTTTTTAACAGTGGTGTATATTCTTACAAAAGATTTCTATTTTGAATAAATGCTGATATTTTTAACTTTTTATTCATTGAAGATTCCTGAAAAAAATTAGCACAACTGTTTTCAACACTGATAATAAATCAGCATATCAGAATGATTTCTGAAGGATCATGTGACACTGAAGACTGGAGTAATGATGCTGAAAATACAGCTTTGATCACAGCAATAAATTACATTTGAACATATTAAAATAGAATTGTAATAATACTTCACAATATTACTGTTTTACTGTATTTTGGATCAAATAAATGCAGCCTTGATGAGCATAAGATACTTTAAAAAGCATTAAATTCTTACTGAATCTGGGCATCATTTACTCGTATGTCTGGAATGACATTTGTTATTGGATCACATTAATTTCATTTTTACTGTGTGAAGAACAGTAGTCTGTTACTTTGGGAAAATATTGTATTCAACCACGAATTTAATAGCTGCATGGCCTAAAACTAAAACACTAAACTGCTCAAAATTGAACTCTATTATGGCTGTTATTTTTAAGAAAGCTGGCACACAGTTCTTGATTTGTACCCATGTTGTTGGTTATGAGCATCGGGTCGGGTCCAGGGTTACCCCCCTCTCAGCTGTTTGGATTGGCACAGATGCTTGGACTCTGGGCACAGAGCAGCATTGCAAGAACCCCATGTTTGAGCCGGGGTGGTGGTAAAGGGAGGGGGGCCTTAGTTCTTGACATTATAAATGGCGCTTTGTTTGAGGTCAAGTGGAGGCCCCGTTTTGGGACTTTCTGGACACAAACAGGGTGGATACCCAGCCAGACTACCCGTGTGTGTCTGTGGGTAGGCGGAGGGGGTGTATATGGATATATATACACGCGTGGTGTCTGAAAGAGGGACTGTGCCAAGCATATCAAGCTGTTTAAGAGTAGCTTTAAAAGCGTAGCGTGCAGGTGCTATAGATTGGAGATCAGATCTCCCACACAGATTTGTGAGATCAATGTATAGGCCTCTTTATGTACGTATTCCAGCCCAGAGGCTACGCTCCACTGCTATTTTAATTAACCTAGAGGTGATGTTGAGAACTTCCAGTTTCAACGTCAACCTACAAGTGTTGTTTGCTGTTCCATTCTGTTTGTTTAACATTGAATAAATATTACTAGTATTGCTGATATAATTCACCTTTTTGTTGCACTCATTTCGGCCAGTTAAAGGGTTAGTTCACGCAAAACGTTGAAAATTCGGAACTGCGTACTAGCATACTACTCTTACTATTCCTGCCAGAGAAAGATATAAATAGTACAAATAGTAAGAGTAGTATACTAGTATGTGGTTATAAATTCAGCATCTGTCATAATTTAATCACCAAACCCACATGTAATCACTTGAAATACAAAAATATGTGTGCTTAATTATTGAATGTGCACTTGTATTGTACTTCAGATCTTACAAAAGTACAGTTTAAAAAAAAAAACATTAAAAACTCTACTTGCAGGTAACAATTTGAATGAATGAAAATGCACTTAAGTGCACTTCCATGACTGTTTCTTAACACACGTAAGTACATTTTTAAAAATAATTTAATCACCAAACCCACATGTAATCACATGAAATACAAAAATAAGTGTGCTTAATTATTGAATGTGCACTTGTATTGTACTTCAGATCTTACAAAATTACAGTTTTTAAAAAAAAAAACATAAAAAACTCTACTTGCAGGTAACAATTTTAATGAATGAAAATGCACTTAAGTGCACTTTCATGACTGTTTCTTAACACACGTAAGTACATTTTTAAAAAGCGCCCTTTATAATTATGTGAAATTAAAAGCTTTATTTTAAAGTACATTTTAAAAGAATGTTTTAATAATCTTTTGTCAGCCTTTAAAGAAGTACACTTACTGTGTGTAGACTAACATACTAAAGCGCATGTACTTGAGTATAGCTTTAACTGTAGTGTGTTGATATTACATTTAAAGTAAAAAAAACTGTATAATGCACTTAATTGCAAATTCTCCATTACAAATCTGTATTTACAAATGTATTTAAATACATGACACACAATTTTCATTAGAAATTACATTTTAGTTTCCATAAATGCTTGTCAGTACATTCAGTAGTACACTATAACCATATTTCAAAGACAGTAGAAGTAGTTATGCCCATTTTAGGCTAGCTAATTGACTTTTTATACAATTAGACTATATTAGAATTATAATAAAACATGTATAATACAATTACAATTAACATGCAATAAAGTGTGTGAAAATATTACATTTAGTTTACACTTAAGTATATTGTTTGTATAATAAGTACTCTTTTAAGAAGTATGCTAAAGTGTTCTTTCTCAGAATGGTTCAGAAGGGTTTCAGAGTGCTGTTTTGAGAACTGTCAAGCTCCAAAAATGACAAAAGTAGTCCATGTAGCTTGTATGATATATTCCAAATCTTTGCGACGCCATAAGATAGCTTTATTTGAGGAAATAAATTTCCCCTCCGCCATATGTCTCGAATCTCAATGCAATGCGTCAAGTTTGTCATCAATGATTATACATTGATCTCACAAGAAGACATGCAAGAAACAATGACATCTGACATCTTAAATTATAAAACTTGTTCAGTTATTCTAAACAATATCTGTAATTCAAAATTTGTGTTTTGATTTCAGCCCAGTGTGTTCATAATTTTTAGCTTTGGGCAAGAATTTTCTTTTTGGTACATTACTACTACGTTTCTGATACTTCTGTGATGCTTGTTTTGTCATTGTTAAAGTTTAACAGCCCCAGTCCCCATTATGATAACTACTCCTGCCATTCTCCATGATTTCTATTCCCTTCCACAAAAGAAAGACATTTCTTGGTTATCTCTAGTCCTACCCTTTAGTAGTTCATCTGTTATCGGTCAGGGAAGGTTCACACAGTCTGTTCTTTCAGCGGTTATGTTGTGTTTTCCAGCTACAGGTCGAGCGAGGAGTATGTGTATGTCCGCGGCCGCGGGAGGGGCAGATATGTATGTGAAGAGTGTGGAATACGCTGTAAGAAACCCAGCATGCTGCGCAAACACATACGGCTGCACACGGACGCTCGGCCCTTCGTCTGCCAGCACTGTAACATCGCCTTCAAAACCAAAGGTACTGAATGCTGCACAGCTGTGGAATGGAGATTTGTGGATTTTAGTCCATATCTGCACGTATTAAATTTTAGTAATAATATTAATAATAATTATATATAATAATAAATCCTAAAATTCAACATTAGTAACTTACTTTTCATGCCATCAGTCACGCATGCTCCCGTTCTTGTGAATTCAGTAATTTGTTAACTGGAGACTCACTCTGACTGAATCATTTGAATCAGTGAGTTGTCGACTGGAGAACAGCTGCAATGCGCTCAATCCAATTCATGAATGAATTGTTCAGTGCGATTTGTGAACCGATTAAACAGGTTTATTGGAAAGAATCGGACAGCGCTGTCGTATCTCGGAGCGGGTGACGATTTCTTCAAAATAACGAGGAACGACATGTTTTTAAGAAATGTAGCGGAGTAAAAACGATGATATTTTCGCTTTGGAATGTAGTGAAGTAAAAGTAAATATTTCTCAAAATAAAAATACTCAAAAATGAAAATTCTGTCATTAATTACTCACCCTCGTGTTGTTTCAAACCCGTAAGACCTTCGTTCATCTTCGGAACACAAATTAAGATATTTTTGATTAAATCTGAGGACTCTCTGACCCTCCCATAGACAGCAAGGTAACTACCACATCCAAGGTCCAGAAAAGTACCAAGATGATCGACCAATGACGTCATCACGCTGGAACTAGGTCAGCGCTGGCGCCGCCACACGCTCGCGTCATGATACTGTCGTGAACTGTGGTCACACGGACTACTTTGTCGATCATCTTGGTACTTTTCTGGACCTTGAACGTGGTAGTTACCTTGCTGTCTATGGGAGGGTCAGAGTGCCCTCAGATTTCATCAAAAATATCTTAAATTGAGTTCCGAAGATGAACGAAGGTCTTACGGGTTTCGAATAACACGAGGGTGAGAAATTAATGACAGAATTTTAATTTTTTGGGTGAACTAACCCTTTAAGTAGGGGAGACCGGGGCAATTGTAACGCACTCAATTCCTCCAATCAGAAACAAGACACTTAATCTGCACATGCTCAGTAGGATTCTCTCTTTACCTGTGAAAAAGGAGCACAATCATTTCACCTCAGCAGAGGTTTTTAACAAAATACTGATTTTGAGGTATGAAAGTTACTTTTTGGATGTGTAGTATTTTTCTTCTGCTGTCTAAGGTTTAGATGACTGCGAATTTAAACGTACATAAATTTTTTCACATGAACAAACTATGCTAATATAGATGTGGCTAGCTAGCATACGAGATTTTATCGCTGTTTGAATTCAAATGATGCCTGATATCTAAAAGAAGTTGAACCATATACAAAAAAATAAAATAAAAACTTAGGTAACATTATGAGATACTACAGCAGTAAAGTGATTATTTTGAGGTAGGTTTTTATTTGATATATAGTGGGTCAATATGACTTATTTTTCAGTGTTACAATTGCCCCCAAACACCATGAGGCAAATGTAACACTCTGACTTCATGCATTTAATTTAATATTATAGTCTTTGTCCTTATTAGTGAAAATATATCAATTGTATTATTAATTAGTGCACCTGTACTTGTTTCTTGTATTAAAACATGACTAGTGTATTTCAAGTAGTCTGTGAGTTATGAAAGAAAAAGTAAACATTTTTAAAATTGCCCCCAGTCTCCCCTATTGTAACGAAGTAAAAATATTTCCTGTCCACCACTGCCCTGGACTAGCAGTACACTGTAAAAATGATTTAAGTTGTAAATAAAGATTATTGAAGTATGTTTTACAAGAAAATACTGTTTCACTCTTTTTGCTTCAAAATGTCACATTTAATTCAATGTGTTTCTTCTCAATTCTTATTTTTTTGTAAACTAATTTACGAAAAGGACAAACACAACAATATGTGCTCTACCTTTCTGTTTTAGTCAGAAATGTTGTAAACACAAGAAAGATAGGGGTTTTATTGTATAACAGATGTTATAATCACTAGATCTATCAGATGTTTTTTTATATGCACATGATGAAGTCTACACCTGTAATCTCACAGGGATGCACATGATATAAATACACTTCTTATTTTCTTTTGTGTTCCCATGTTGAAACTGCTTTCCGCAGGGAACCTAACTAAACATATGAAGTCAAAGGCTCATGGGAAGAGGTGTCCAGAGGGAACTGCTCCAGGACCAGTCCAGTGTGAGCTTGAAACAGATGAAGGAGGTGAGAAAGAAAAGCATTTTGACGAACTTTTGATTGGGAAAAGGCTTCAAATTGTAACCTGTTTTAAATATAATTTATATATA